>NW_019944735.1:44543-57053 GCF_002910315.2 Salvelinus sp. IW2-2015
ACTGTTATTATTACTGTTATTATAACTATTATTATTATGATTACTATAACTGTTATTATTACTGTTATTATTACTATTATTATTACTGTTAGTATTACTGTTATTATTGCTGTTATTATTACTAGAATTACTGTTATTATAACTATTATTATTACGGTTATTGTTGTTACTGTTATTATTGTTACTATTGTTGCTGTTACTATTGTTACTAATATTACTGTTATTATTGTTACTACTGTTACTAATATTACTGTTATTATTGTTACTAATATTACTGTTACTATTGTTACTAATATTACTGTTATTATTGTTACTATTGTTATCGTTACTATTATTACTGTTATTATTGTTATTATTATTACTGTTATTATTGTTACTATTGTTACTAATATTACTGTTATTATTGTTACTATTATTACTGTTATTGCAATAGTAATTCTAACCTATTATTTCTGTTTTTATAACCCTTACTGTAACTTATTGTTATATGTATTATTATTRTTCCTGTTATTATTATTATTATTGTTGTTGTCATTTTTATCATTGTTAAGCCATATTGATTTGGGTTTCTTCTTTTCATTGTTAATTTTGATAATAGAGTTGGTTAGGAGAATGACAGATCTGAGAGAAAGAATTACGCACTCTATTCTACAATGATAATAGAGTTGGTTAGGAGAATGATGGAAGGTGCACTGATAGCGTCAATTAAAGCCGACATTACAGCTTGAGGCATAGTAGTAGAATTCTCTGGATTGACGTGACATCCTAATGTAATCATTTTAAACGCAAACTGAGAGAAAAATGAAAATAGTACAGTGGTGTGTCATAAAATTGTCTAGTTCAACAAAAATATATTTTCCCTTGATTTAGATAATGCTTCCATCTTGTATTTTCGATAATTAATTTGACCAGACAGGGAAGGAGATGGGTATTCATGTTAATGTGGGTTTTAAGGTGTGTGTGTAAGGTGTGTCTTACCTCTTCGGATGATGCCGCCTTGGCCATTGAGCACAAGCCCGCACTGCGCCTCCACGGAACCCTGAAACAGCGTCATATTAATAATAATAATAATAATAATACAGGGTCCGGTGATAAACAATCAAGAATCAGAATCAAGAAACACACACACACGAGCTTGGCGCAGTGCGTCAACCTCAGGATGGACGAGAACGCTCAGCCCAGCCCACAGTTGTGTGTGTGTGTGTGCGTGTGTGTGTTTTGGCACCTGCGCCTACCTGTTGTTACCGCTTATAACCGATCCTAATCACAGATGTGGAACCTGTTACACATGGTGATATCAGTGATGTCATCCGAACGACTGAGGAACATGAGCTGTTATTGAGAAGAACCCCGTTAATCCCCGGTGTGAACCGCGAGCGGCTGGGGTGCAGACACAACCCTGATTAAAATAAACACTCGGCTGTCTTTCTCGCTCCACACGGAAGAGGCCGTGTAAGTCTTTTTAACAAACTAGGCTGTATAGAACATTTTTACTCCGAAGCTAAAGTGATTATAAAATCAATATACAAAACGCAGAGGTCTCGCATACATTAAGTGTCTAACAGGAGAAA
This sequence comes from Salvelinus sp. IW2-2015, assembly GCF_002910315.2. Lineage (NCBI taxonomy): Eukaryota > Metazoa > Chordata > Actinopteri > Salmoniformes > Salmonidae > Salvelinus > Salvelinus sp. IW2-2015. The sequence goes on from NW_019944735.1 coordinate 46,115, forward strand.
GAGTTAGGGAGCCTGACGGGGGAAAGGTGTGGCAGCTCTTTTGTTGAGCATGGAAATCTCTTTAGGCGCTCAAAAATGCGATGTGCTGCACGAGACAGACTGCATCTGTTCTACTCAGGTTCACGTGCCTTTATTTTCTAAAGAAGGTCGAAGCTCGCTCGTGTTTGTGCATTTGTGTGTGTTAGTGTGTGTGTGGCTACCCTTCTTATCAACACGCCACTCAAAGGTCTGATAACAATCTACATAATGAAAGTGGTAATGATGGTGACATATTGAAAGATATTAACATCTAAATAAAAAAAAGATTCTGAGTATCTATAATAATAATCAGAATCTGAATAATCAGAATAATAATAACTTTTATCCTCATCACCATCATAATAGCCTMAATAAGAGAACATTCACAACAGAAAGAAAGATATGGTAGGCTGTTGGATCTAGAATACCTTCCTTATTATTATTATTATTGTTCTTATTATGGTTATTATTATAGTTGTTGTTGTTATTATTGTTATTATGGTTTTGTTATTATTGTGATTATTATTATCATTATTATTATTATTACAGATCTTCTCAGCAGACTATTTTACTATGCTACGCTATTAAAATTATTATTCAACAAGTTATCATATAGCCCTATATTAAAATTACTATTCAACAAGTTATCATATAGCCCTATATTAAAATTACTATTCAACAAGTTATYATATAGCCCTATATACATATTATTAAATAACTAGTTATTATCCTATATTAATACCACAAACAAGTAGTTAGCAAATATCCCTATATTAGTACTATTAGTCAAGTAAATATATATCTAGGTCTAGCAGATTAATTTCTTCAGGTATTCTACCTATTGAATTACTTGAATTACTTCTGGTACCCTACAAGTTTAATTGTTTCTGATATCTTAGCAGTTGAATTACTTCTGGTATCCTAGCAGTTGAATTACTTCTGGTATCCTAGCAGTTGAATTACTTCTGGTATCCTAGCAGTTGAATTACTTCTGGTATTCCTAGCAAGTTGAATTACTTCTTGTATCCTAGCCAGTTGAATTACTTCTGGTATCCTAGGCAGTTGAATTACTTCTGGTATCCTAGCAGTTGAATACTTCTGGTATCTTAGTAAGTTGAATTACTTCTGGTATTTTACCAGTTTGGTTGTAAAATTGAGAAAGGAATAATGGGATAAAGGAATGATGCAACGTGTTTTAAACGAGATATTTCTGTCTCGTGCACCGTGTTTAACTGGAGGTTGTTCTGTCCAGCGCAGCAGTGTGTTTAACCAGAGCCGCGGCTCAGATGTCGCTGCATAAAGAACACGTTGATTGACATTAAAACGGTAATTGGATAAACTACGGTGCTTTACGGTGCCCGAGCAGCCCATTGTGCCCTGAACTCCAATCCCTTAATCCGCTTTCAGAAGAGAAGAGAGAACCAGCGTCTTTTCACCGCCTCGCCAGCCGGACACACACACACCATTTCTTTACATCGAAAATAATATGTAAAATATAGGTCACGTGCATTTAGAGTAAAATAGAGGGTGGACTGCATAATGGGAGTGAATTTCTCACATTAACTGTTTTAATGCAGAGTTTATTCTATTCAATTGTATTCTAGATTACTTCATCTTTTAATTMTTCTCCATCTAATGTAATATCAGCCTAATGTCACATTCATTCATGGAATATTCTGTTATTTTGACTGAACCCTCCTCGTCCTACTCAGAATAACTGGAGGTCTGCAGCGCGTGAGAGAGCAGAGATACACTCGTGTCTCTGTGTTTGGAACGGGGCAGACAGAGAGACGGACTCCGAGAGTGACAAGAGTTAGGGTTTAGGAGTTAGGAGCTAGGGTTTAGGAGATAGTGGCTAGGCTTTAGGAAATAGGGCCTAGGGTTTAGTATTTAGGGTCTGAAATTAAACTTTGTGGTGCACTATAGCCAGTATGGATGTTGGGTGAATTGTTGGTGTTTGATCAGGATGACAACAGTGGAGGAGAGGAGAGAGAAGAGGAGAGGGGGTACCTGCAGGTCATCCGCCCCGGGGGGAGGGAGCCCCAGACCGGCTGCAGGCAGCAGCCTCTGGTCGTGGTGCATGCCGTACTGCCCACCGTGTGACGTCATCAAAGACAGGTCATGGCGCCGGTATGCGTCCAAGCAGCCCAGCTCGCGCCGCTGCTGCTCGTCCAGGCACGAGGACTTAAGTGCACGGGCGCTGTGCAGGTTGATGAAGTCTGTGTCTCCATGGGTCGCATGGTGAATCTGCTGGTAGTACTGCCCGGAGTGGAGAGAGTTGAGGCCGTACGCCTCTGGGCCCACGGCTGGGTGGGAGTGCTGGAAGTCATAGTGGAAGGACTGGTGGTGCAGGGGGGTGTACTGGTGGTTGGTGGAGAAGTAGGGCGAGGCGAACTCTGTAGCCGCCGCGGGGTAGGCTGTGAGCGGCGAGGACGAGCTATAAGCCACGGAGGAGTTGGCGACGCTCTCAAGGCAACCTAGCTGCATCAGACGGTAACTGTTGGACCCGTCATGACGTATCTGAGAGGAATAAAGGAAAATATCAGCGGTGTCATTTCATTTACCATCTCCCTCTCTTTACCGCTCTCTCTCTTTTAACACCTCAAACTCAAACACTCAAAGCTCTTAGAAAAAAACACGAAGAAAATGTGATTCCATGAGCCTGGGAGGGGTACGCACAGCAGCACAAGCCCTCAGTGTGTGTGTGTGCGTTGTACACGGTATCTGTCATTTTCAGTGCAGCGTTTTAGAGCGCGTGCTGTTCTATTATTATTTGGGTCTCAGCTCTGAACGCGCGCTGGGTGGCAGGTAAGTAGAGTGAGCCACCAGTGTTCCGCCCTAAATGTTCTAATCACACCCGTTACCGGTTTACACACACAAGCCTCATCTGCCTCCCTCATTTTATTCCCTCACTCTTCACACAAATAAAAKACATATCTCCAGTTTCCCGTAGCCAGTCCTCTCCCATTACCCAGGGAAGCTTTGCTTTCTGGAGACGCATCACAACGATTTAAATATGCATGTATCAAACAGGTGTGGTTACTATAACTGGTAGATTATATTCCTAAATGTTATTGATAATGAAGAGTGATGATAAATAAATACCTCGGCATCATGGACCAAACCGGGGAACGTGGCTGACATGGTGTTGCTCCGCTAACCAGCTTCCCCTCCTGATCGAACAAATGCTTTCCGTTAAAATCCCCAAACCGAGAGAAGTGGAAAAAGTCCCTGCACGGAGCCGCGGATAGCTGGTGGAACACGAGCGTTTTCCCTCTGTACCATCACACCGGCTGGCGCACAGATTTTGTACTTGCAGGGTATTTCTGTTGTGATGTCGTCGGTGGTCCCCTGATAATATAGTTAGAAAAATAAGCATCAGCACTGAGGAATGGATGGAGGACAATAGACGAGCTAGCTGCTTCCATCCCAGGAGACAAGGAATAAATATTGTATCTTCCCTAATAAGGAACCGACACTTTCAAAATGTTTTACCATTTTTGTGGACATTTTCTTTTTGCTCGTTTGTATTTTCAGACGGTTTGCTTTCTTCGTTTTACCCACATGGCTTAAACCTAGGCTATTACAAAACGAATCGGATTTTCAACAAAAATGTAAGTTGATTTCAAAACATCCCCTCTCGTTTATATAGGCTATCATTATTAAATAAACATGTATTTTCGTTTTAGAATATTTTTTTCTCATCTATTGAACTCAATGTAATTTGATGTAAGGCTATTTTGTTTTTTCAAACAGAGCACTTGATTGCCGTGCACCGTTAACAAATCTCTATTAAGCAAATTATTATTACTACTACTACCAKTATTATTATTATTATTGTTTTATTTTCATTATTATCGTTATTGTTGTGTAATTAATATCATTGTTATATATTATTATAGACTTATGTACTGCCTTTATTATTATTATTATTACTAGTATTTTATTATCCTTGTTTTTAAATCAAATAGACCCCATATTAAACAGTAACGTCTGCTCCAGATGTATTTGGAATTAAGCGACAATATTTTGTTTCGATCGAAATTATAAATAGGCTATCCAATGAGTGTATGTATACCAGGGAGGAAGTTCATTTCGTGGAGAGAAATAATGAGAATAATCAGGGAATAATTTATGCTAACAGCACTGGATTTTCTTTGAGAAATGAACCTCATTGCTTTTATTTTATGTCGTGAATGGATCGTGGACATTTATAACGTACATTTATGGGCAAAAAAAATGTCGTTTCACAGTAAATTGTTGAGGCTTTGTGATATTACCAGGAGAAGTTTGTGTGTTTCCGCTCATTCAGAAGGGCGATAGGGTTGCAGCTCGTGAGGGAAACGTCGACACAAACTCAGTCTCTTTTGTCGGTTTGGATCGAGCCGCTTCAACCCGTGCTCACGCGCTGAGAGGAAGTGTCCTCTGCCTCTGCCATCTTGCCCTCGAGCAGACCGCTACAAGACTCTGACTCCATTGTGTGACAGGCGTRGCGTGCACGAAGGTCAGCTGGCGACACTGACCAGGAACGGGAAATCAGCGTGAGACACGGCGGTCAGTATGATGATCCGAACCACCCGCACTCACCTGGGCGCGTGCCCACAGGGTGGTCCTGAGCTGGTTAGACGGGTAACGGGCGGGTAGAGAGAGAGAGATTGAGAGCAAGGGCCTGCCGGCTCCGGAGGGTAGAGAGGAAAATAGAAATGTGAAACGACAGAAGAAGGCTGTGCTTCCGGTCAGGCCCTGCAGCTCTCTCTGTCGGCCTCAGTACTGAACTACTCCAGCAGTCTGTCAGATATAACACATTCAGACACACCAATACACACACACACACACACCCACACACACACACACACACACACACACACACACACACACACACACACACACACACACACACACACACACACACACACACACACACACACACACACACACACACACACACCACACACACACACACACACACACACACACACACACACACACACACACACACACACGGAGAGGGAGGGGAGGGATGAGGGAGGAGAACAGAACGTGAGTCAACGTGAGGGCAGGACGGTGCTTTTAAAGTGTTTTAAAGCCTAAAGCCTAATTATTTAACCCAAATTATCGCAATTACTCCGGGAGCGTCTAGACCACTAAACCCATCCGCCCACTCCACTATCGAAACCGGCTGCCCAACAGGAACACGGACATGTTGATCAATGTTTAACTGAATCAACCGGTTATTGTTTAAACTGTAACGATGTGATATTAATGTGCAGAGTGCAGACTGTGTCATTATAATAACCAGTCACCACAGACGCTGCTACAGACAGACCGACAGTTAGACGCCGTTATTGACTCTTAGTCTTGAATTAACACACTATTTCTCCATCTGTTCCTGCAGGTCTCAGGCCTATCACTAAATAACCACCACAACACTCTCTCATCTCAACAATATTATTCTACATCTCTTCTAAAATATATCATCATCAAATGAGAATTTACAACCACAAAACAAGATAATGAAACGCACACATTATGCAAGGTTTAATAAATGTTTTTTTTTTTTTWAATATAAAGTTCTCAAGGCCCTCATGTCCATGAGCAAATTAAGTAATTCKATTGTTTTGCCTCGAGGCTTGACSAAACCTCCGCGCGATTGAAGGCCAGTTGTCGCATGTGAGGATTAAGCTTTCCACCCGGCAGAGCGCGCTGTGTGTGCGCGAGGCACCAGTTGCGTAGTAGACGGTGCTAATAGGGCTTAGCTCCTGGAGCAGCCTCACGGACAGGGCGGGAAGCGCAGCGCCAGATGCGCAGTGAGATCGAGCCTGGACCGGCTCCATCTGCTGCTTCGCAAGGCTCGGAGAGACTTGAGCTCCAACTCTCAGAATCTCAGGTGCAGAGAAATGAACAGTCCGACATACAGGCTCAACTCATAACATATCGGCTATTGTAAAATAAACTACTATAACACTATACTACTAGGTAAAACTATAATAACTATTACAGTGTTATCTATCGGCTAATACAGTTAACCAACCATGCCTATCAACATCCCATTGAGGTTGAACCGTAAATCATCTCATAAGCGATCAATTCCGTCTGACATGAATACATTTACAACCATTGAATGATATATATACTAACCTATAGGCCTACTATATGATAAATATACTAGYCTMTACTCTTCATGATACATATACTAGTCTCTACTCTTCGTGATAAATATACTAGTCTCTACTCTTCATGATAAATATACTAGCCTATACTCTTTTTGATAAATATACTAGCCTATACTATTTGTGATAAATACACTAAATACCCTTACTTTAGGCATTAAAGTGACATTTTAAGAACTTTAATTTTATGGGTCAACATTACTTGAAAGAAAATGTCACCAATTTTATTGGAGCGTGATAAAGACGCGGCTGAATGTGAAAGCGGCTGAATGTTCTCACTGAGATGAGACACTATTATGAACTTGTCTTTCAACTCTTGAGTTGTTTTGTTGCTAAAACCTCTATTAATTCCTTCCATTGGGACTGGAATTTAATCGAAATCCTCACGTGAACGAAACATTTACAGACCACTAATCAAATAGATCGGTTTAGTGGAAAACACTTGGTAAAAGCCTATAGGCCGAGCTGAACATACAGTTGAACCATATTTTTGCAGGCTTTGGAGCAGCCTTAGTTTTGTCAATATGTTAACTTGCTTGTATCTGTACCAATTTAAATAGATTTATAAAATAGGAATGGCACATGGTTTCATCTCGACATCCTTTCTCCTCTCTTCTTCCCTTTATATCTAAATAGGAGGGGCCTACTGACGTTTCAGACTGAAACTGTGTTGTTTCAGTTTCCAGCAGGAAGTTAAGTTATTAAGGAAGTCTGGAAATGCTGCACATGATTAGGGTATGTGTTATTATTATTACATGTTTTATTTAACTAGGCAAGTTTATTTAACTATGCTGAATGTATTTATTCAGGCATATTTGTATTCAGGTGACAGAGACAGTAGCCTACAAATTAATCCACATTTCAACATAAACATTTTTTATGGTTAAATCAGGTTAAAATGATATCAGCAATAGGTAAAAAATGTGGTCTATCAACAATATCAACACTGGCGGGAACTACACATTACCATACAATAAGCCTACCATACAAGTAGAATTACTATGCTAGAAATATGTAAAAACAGACAGCAATTACAATCAAATAAAAATAATACAGATTTAAAAATAGATTTTAAATGAATAATTTGTAGGGTAGGCTATTTTTAACGATGTATTAACGCCTTTGTAGGCCTATAGATTGTATATTAATGTGTTGTATTGAACAGTGTGTTAAGGACTGTGTTGTGCTGTGGACTGTTATGTCCATGTGGCGAAGTTGTAAACTAAGTCAGACACCGGGTTCATATGGCCACAAGAGTCCATTAGGCTACCTTTGCACCGCATGTAGCGCCAGCCCAAGTAAGAGTCTTGGTCAGAGTGTAAGTTATTATTAGGCAACATAACAACTCGCCATGACAACAGCCTGGCTTTAATTAAGGCTACATAACAACCATCCAAGAAAAAAGCCTGGCTATAACGCAACATAACAACCCGCCATGACAACATCCTAGCCTGACCTGCAAAGCCCAGTGATGGGATGTTAGGGGAGGGGGGTCATTCAGAGGCAATGCTTGGTTTATTTACAAATTTCACTAAATTAATTTCACAGGGCGCTAGGAGTGGAGCAGGAAACAGGTGTTCAGTATTTAAATGAAGCCTGTTGCTGCAAGGCCAGAGCCGTTCAGCCAGAGTTTCTTATATTAGGATGTAGGCCTAGTGTAACGATATAAGCCATTCATTATTTACACACACCAACAGACCAAATATAAACACATAGGCCTACAGAGAAAAATGTCTCATTAGTAGTGAAGATTCTTCTTTTTATTTGTAGTTAGGATGTTTTATTATTTGAATTAAGAAATCAAATCAAAGGCTACACAGTTTAGTATGAGCGCGCTCCCTCAATGCAGTATGCCTAGATTAATCGTTAGTTATCAAAGTGCCTTAGATTTAGTCCAAACCATGAAAATATGTCTTGGTTCCTGACCCTCATCCAGGCTAGCTAGGCCTATTGAAACTCCAAACCCTACTAGCAGCATACCCTCACCCTTCACCAGCACCCTCACCCATAGGCTACCCCTCAGTTATAGTCTCATAACCTTAACGCCATCATGCAGTTGTTATAAGGAGCTGCCAGTAAGCCTGGGCAGCCAGCCGGTCACGGCCTTGTCACAGTACTGTATCTGAGGGCTCTGAAGTCATCCCGGAGACCAGGGATCTCCCTTTATTCAAATAAAATACAATAAAATAAAATTGTATTGCATTTGTCACATGCGCCGAATACAACAGGTGTAGACCTTACAGTGAAATGCTTACTTACAAGCCCTTAATCAACAATGCAGTTCAAGAAATAGAGTTAAGAAAATATTTACTAAATAAACTAAAGTAAAAATTGAAAAGTAACACAATACAATTACTAACAATAACAACGCTACATACGGGAGAACAACATCAGACATCAGAAACAAGATAACATCCGGGCTACAAGCTACTGGTATCATGAATATTTGTCTACTTCATTAACAACAAACTACTGGTATCACTAACCGTTTGTCTACATCATTAACAGAGTTATTGTTGTTCATTGTTAATTTAATTACTGCCCCATTCAGTCCTTTCAGACCAGACACGTGCCAGCTGCGAAAAAGAACAAAAGAGTGCAGAAAAAGGCCGATCTGCTTGCTCCCACTCAGACGCCAACAGACATGCAACAGCCGGTCCAAGTTGAATTGATTTGTTGGTTACAGATTTAAAACTTTTTACGCATTTTCATAAATGATAATGCTGAGATGAAATTAATTTGATCAAATTGAATTGATCAGACATCAGCCATTAGGCTAGTCATGAATCTGGATCTATAACCTGTTGATGTAATAATAAAGGACTTCATGGGAAATTGGGAATGTCCTGGTTAAATCGGCCCAAATAACACATTGATATAAAACCCCACTGGGCACAGACGTCAGTTCAACATATAGTTTTTATTTACACTTAATTGAGTTGTCAACTAATGTGAATTCAAGGTGAAATCAACAAATTATTTCACCACGTCATTGTATTAGGTTAACAGTTGGGTGAAAAAAKACGAAATTACCTTGCATTGATGACTTTTTGCAAATCCAATCAGTTTTAAATCATGTTGATTCAACATGTTTATACAAACATTCTCTTTTGTTTTTTTCGTCAGTTACAAAAATCAGCCCTTTAATAGTCCATCAACAGGCTATAGATAGTTGTTCAGAAAGGACAAAAGAAAACAGAAGGTCCCGAGGTCGATTAAAAGGTTTGCATGTCAGCCCAGGTAAATAAAGATGAGCTGTAAGGCTGCTGGTGTCATATTCTAGGTACCACCTTCTGCCGTTGTGCCCCTAAGCAAGGCATTTATTCCTCCATAGTTTGTGGTTGTGTCTACCTTGGGGTTTGGTAGCAGGACACTAACTACAGAACTACATACCAACTGTTATACCAACTGATATACCAACTACATAAATACATACCAACTGTTATACCACCTACATAAATACATACCAACTGTTATACCAATATATACATACCAATGTATACCCAGTACGTAACTCATACCATCTGTTTATTCCAACTGTTTATACAGCTACTAACTACATACCAACGTTTATATCCAACTACATAAATACATACCAACTGTTATCCACCTACATAAACATACCACTGTTTTATACCAACTACATCAACTAATACCACTGTTATACCAACTACATAAATACATACCCAACTGTTATACCAAACTACCTATAAATACATACAACTGTTATACCACCTACATAACTACTACCATCTTTATACCAATGTTATCCATACATACTACATACCAACTGTTTATCCAACTACATAACTACAAGCAACTGTGTTATACCAACTACACCACTGTTATACCACTACATAACTACATACAACTGTTATACAACTAATAAATACATACCAATGTTATCAACTACATAAATACATACCACTGTTATACCAACTACAAAATACATGGCAACTGTTATACCACTAATAACTACATAGCAATGTATACAACTGTATACCAACTGTTTACGCAACTACATAAATACATATCAACTGTTATACAACTACATAACTACATACAAACTGTTAACAACTATATAATACCACAACTGTTATACCAACTACATAACTACATACCAACTGTTAACCAATCTACATAACACACTACCAATGTTATAACAACTATTATACCTACATCCAACTGTTATACCAACTATACATAAATACATAGCACCTGTCTATACACTGGTTATACAATTTTACCACTGTTTACCAACTACATAATCATACAACTGTATACCAACTTATACCAACTGTTATACCAACTCATAAAACATACAACTGTTATACAACTACTAAACTAATATCGCAACTGTTATACCAACTACATAACTACATACAACTGTTACACTATAGATACATACTTTCCAACTACATAACACAACCATATTATAACAACTATAACTACATACATCTTGTTATATACATACCAACTGTTATACCAACTACATAAATACATACCAACTGTTATACCAACTACATAAATACATGGCAACTGTTATACCAACTGTTATACCAACTGTTATACCAACTACATAAATACATACCATCTGTTATACCAACTACATAAATACATACCAACTGTTATACCAACTACAAAAATACATACCATCTGTTAAAACAACTACATAAATACATACCAACTGTTATACCAACTAACTAACTCACTGACATAACACTGTTATACACAACTACCATAAATACATA
>NW_019944735.1:62819-63098 GCF_002910315.2 Salvelinus sp. IW2-2015
TACATACCAACTGTTATACCAACTACATAACTACATACCATCTGTTATACCAACTACATAACTACATGGCAACTGTTATACCAACTACATAAATACATATCAACTGTTATACCAACTACATAAATACATACCATCTGTTATACCAACTACATAAATACATGCAACTGTTATACCAACTACATAACTACATACCAACTGTTATACCAACTATAGAAATACATACCAACTGTTATACCAACTAGTTATCCAAACTACATAAACTACATAGCCACTGTTATA
>NW_019944736.1:0-2374 GCF_002910315.2 Salvelinus sp. IW2-2015
ATCCTGTGCAGGTGTTGTTACACGTGGTCTGCCACTGCGAGGACGATCAGCTGTCCGTCCTGTCTCCCTGTAGCGCTGTCTTAGGCATCTCACAGTACAGACATTGCAATTTATTGCCCTGGCCACATCTGCAGTTCTCATGCCTCCTTGCAGCATGCTTAAAGCACATTCACGCAGATGAGCAGGGACCCTGGGCATCTTTCTTTTGGTGTTTTTCAGAGTCAGTAGAAAGGCCTCTGTAGTGTCCTAAGTTTTCATAACTGTGACCTTAATTGCCTACCATCCGTAAGCTGTTAGTGTCTTAACGACCGTTCCACAGGTGGGAAACAGTGTTAAACCCTTTACAATGAAGATCTGTAAAGTTATTTTGATTTTTATGAATTATCTTTGAAAGACAGGGTCCTGAAAAAGGGAAGATAATTTTTTTGCTGGGTTTATATGTGATGCATTGTAGGTAAATGGTGACTGACTAATTTACAAATAATAATGAGTAGGCCTAGTTACATATGATGCAAGGTGAATTGTAGATGAGTCAGTCACTACTCTGATGAACAAGCCTTGGCTGTGTCTTTGCTTCACTAGGCTGGCCAGCCATCATAATAACAACATTGTTAGACAACAACACAAGGTTAGTGGTTTTATAACTTACACATAAAAAAACTGTTACAAAGTCTACTGTGTATAGTGTTAAATGTAACCCTGCCTTACATAAAGCTTACAGAATTAATTGCAGAAGAGCATCTTTAATCAGATGACATAAAATGTAAACTTTCTACATTGAAACCTTTCTGTATTTATTTTTCAAAGTACACTGCTTAACATTGTGTGTGTGTAGAGTGTAATTAATATTTAAGGTCATTGTAACCATACTTTGCATAACGCTCAGCCCTGCTTTAGTAGTTCACTAAACTACAGACTATGTTGTCCACTGAAGTTGTTGTCTCTGGCTCTTTTGATATTATATTCAGAATGAATAACAACAAGGTTTGTGATAGTGTCACGACTTCGGCGTCGCCGGTCTTCTAGCCATCATCGATCCACTTTAATTTTCCTTTTGTTTTGTCTTGTCTTCCCAAACACCTGGTCTAATTTCCCTCATTACATGTTATGTATTTAACCCTCTGTTCCCCCCCATGTCTTTGTGCGGAAATGTTTATTGTAAGTGCATGTGCACGTTTTCTCTGGTGCGCGACGGGTTTTGTACTCATTTGTTTGTTGTTCTGGTTTCCGGGGGTTTTTATGAATAAAACTGCTCCGTTGATTACCCAGTTTTGCTCTCCTGCGCCTGACTTCCCGCCAGTTACACACTCCCTTACAGATAGTTTGAGCCATTTTAGGTCAAGATTGTTTTCAATTCACATGACCAGACAATTAAAACCACAGGCCTATAGTCATAGCACAGATGAAAAGGGAAGCTGTGTATAATAGGGAACGGCTGATAAACTACTATATCATGGAGACTTTACTCCTCATAGTGGTGAGAAGATGCACATACCAAACACCCTTTTATTTTTACAGGTTTGTGTTTTCGATTTGAGCGATCTGTTAATAAACGACAACAGAATCAATACGTGGCAGAGTGGCCTATAAAAGCTGAAGAACACACGCACAACCAGGTACTTTGCCTGATGAACCTAAGGGTGGAAACGTTTATAATAACATCACTTAGAACATGAGCAGCAATGTGGCGTTTCCTTTTATATTTCAGAGTGGCCTATAAGACATTAGGGGAACAGATGTTCTCTTTATTTTCTCCTGGATAAAATCCAAGAGGGTTTGACAAACCATTCCCTTGAAACAGAGTAGGTCAATATTGAGTAAAATGGGGAAGTTTATGGTGCAACACCAGGCCCATGAGTACGTAATAGAAGCCAAGGCACAGGGAAGTCTCTCCATCTCATTGACCCTGGCATCACGATCACATGACCTGGAAATCATAACCCACACAGCCTACAATACGAAAACCTCGGTCCCCACCCCCCCTCCTCCTCATCTGCATCTTTTCTGGGAACACAGGGCTTCCTGGGATTAAGAAACCCAAGGGCTGGAGGCTGTGTGTGTGTGTGTGTGTGTGTGTGTGTGTGTGTGCTCACTGTATCTCTGTGTCACAGCCTGGACAGAGCGGAGGCCTAAAACAGCACCACACGCTGATGTAGAAATAGGCATTGCAATTACAGAGAGACAGACGGTCTGAATCACATCCAATTCTCCTTCACTAAGACTCAGGGTCAGGCAGCAAAAGGTCCACCAAACACACACACACATGGACACAAACCAAAACACACACAGAAATAGTCAAACCAGACTGGGCAGTGCAGCAAGTGAAGCCGAACTGCACTGCCCAGTCTGGTTTTGACCTATTTCTGTGTTTTTG
>NW_019944736.1:2399-44212 GCF_002910315.2 Salvelinus sp. IW2-2015
AAGAATATCTTTGACATAGCCTGTGAATAGGACCCAGAGTTTTACCTGACCAGTCATGATCAGGAAAAACTCCAGGCCCCAGAAGAGACACAGACTAATTTTGCCACACCACTTTTGAACCGTGGTGCCACCTCTGAGAGCGGCCATTGTTTGCATCCATGTAGATTCATAACATCGGTTACGGATTAAGTATTACTTGCCACATGTCTGTAAAGTGTCAGTTTAAACCACACCTTAGGGATGAATGTCGAACTGGAGTGAAACCTACTTACGCTCACTCACATTTATATAAACAGTCAAACAGTGTATCAATAATTTGTACAAAGGGAACTGCGTGATAAACTACTATATCATGGAGACTTTACTCCTCATAGTGGTGAGAAGATGCACATACCCAAACACCCTTTTATTTTTTTACAGGTTTGTGTTTTCGATTGAGCGATCTGTTAAATAACGACAACAGAATCAATACGTGGCAGAGTGGCCTATAAAAGCTGAAGAACACACGCACATCCAGGTACTTTTGCCTGATGAAGACCTAAGGGTGGAAACGTTGTTATAATAACATCACTTAGGAACATGAGCAGCAATGTGGCTTTCCTTTTATATTTCAGAGTGGCCTATAAGACATTAGGGAACAGATGTTGCTCTTTATTTTCTCCTGGATAAAATCCAAGAGGTTTGACAAACCATTCCCTTGGAAACAGAGTAGGTCAATATTGAGTAAAATGGGGAAGGTTTATGGTGCAACACCAGGCCCAAGAGTACGTAATAGAAGCCAAGGCACAGGGAAGTCCTCCATCTCATTGAGCCCTGGCCATCACAAAGATCACATGACCTGAAATCATAACCCACACAGCCTACAATACGAAAACCTCGGTCCCCACCCCCCTCCTCCTCATCTGCATCTTTTCTGAACACAGGGCTTCCTGGGATTAAGAAACCCAAGGCGGGCGAGTGTGTGTGTGTGTGGTCTCACTGTCTCTGTCACAGCCTGGACAGAGCGGAGGGGCCTAAAACAGCACCACACGCTGAGTGTAGAAAATAGCATTGCAATTTACAGAGAGACAGACGGTCTGAATCACATCCAATTCTCCTTCACTAAGACTCAGGGCAGGCAGCAAAAGGTCCACCAAAACACAACACACATGGACACAAACCAAAACACACACAGAAATAGGTCAAACCAGACTGGGCAGTGCAGCAAGTGAAGCCGAACTGCACGCCCAGTCTGTGTGTCTCTGTTTGGTGTGCGTGTGTTTGGTGGACCTATTGCTGCCTGGCCCTGAGTCTTAGTGAAGGAAATTGGATGTGATTCAGACCGGTCTGTCTCTCTGTAGTCCCAGTCTCGGAGTCTTGGATGAAGTTGTCTGTAACCACTGATCAAAGCTCAGTTTTGTTATTTTAACCCCAAATGGCTGAGGTAAAAATTGTGGTAGGATGAGCTGATCCTAGGTCTGCTGTAGGGGTAAGGCAACCTTTAGCTCTATGGTGATCGTTCTGCCCACTAGGTAGGGTCATGACTGTGTATTCCCTGGAAGATGCTAAGTTTCCTCTTCTATTTCTTTACCTTTACTAGAGGAGCTAATATGTTACTTACTAGGGGAGGAGCTTAATATGTTATATTTACTAGAGGGAGGAGCTTAAGACACTATTTTTTTTATATTAACAAGCAAGTCAGTTAAACTTCTTTATGGCTGGGGCAGTATTGAGTAGCTTGGATGAAAAAAAGGTGCCCAGAGTAAACTGCCTCCTACTCAGTCCCAGATGCTAATATATGCATATTATTAGTAGCATTGGATAGAAAAGACTCTGAAGTTTGAATGATGTCTGTGAGTATAACAGAACTCAAATGGCAGCAAAAACCTGAGAAAAAATCCAACAGGAAGTGGAAATCTGAGGTTGGTCGATTTTCAACTCCAGCCCCTATTGAACTTACAGTGGGATATTGGTCTTTTGCACTTCCTACGGCTTCACTAGATGTCAACAGTCTTTAGAAACTTGTTTGATGCCTCTACTATAAAGGAGGGGGAATGAGAGCTCTTTGAGCCAGGTGTCTGGCAGAGTGCCAAGACCTGAAAAGCGGTTCACGTGAGAGTTAGCTTGTCCATTGCTTTCTACAGACAATGGAATTGTCCGGTTGGAACATAATTGAAGATATGTGTAAAAACATCCTAAAATTGATTCCATACATCGTTTGACAAGTTCTACGGGCTGTGAAAATTTAGACTTTTCTCTGCTTTGTTTGCTCGCGCGTCATGGATTTGGATTACTGGGAGAACAACAAGGAGGTATTTAGACATAAATAAGAACTTTATCGAACAAATCAAACATTTATTGTGAACGGGATTCCTGGGAGTGCATTCTGATGAAGATCATCAAAGGTAAGTGAATATTTATAATTCTATTTTCTGATTTATGTTGACTACAAAAGATGGTGGATATCTGTTTGGCTTGTTGTCTTGTCTTAGCGCTCTACTCAGATTATTGCATGGTGTGCTTTTTCGGGAAAGCTTTTTTGAAATCTGACACAGCGTTGCATTAAGGAAAAGTTAATCTAAAGTTCCATGTATAATACTTGTATTTTATCAACATTTATATGAGTATTTCTGTAAATTGATGTGGCTCTCTGCAAAATCACCCGATGTTTTGGAACTACTGAATATAAACGCCAATGAAACTCGATTTTTGGATATAAATATGAACTTATCAACAAAAATACATGTATTGTGTAACATGAAAGTCCATGAGTGTCATTGATGAAGATCATCAAAAGTTAGTGATTCATTTTATCTCTTATTTTTCTTTTTGCACTCCTCTCTTTGGCTGGAAAAATTGCTGTCTTTTCTGTGACTGGCGGTGACCTAACATAATCGTTGGTGCTTTCGCTGTAAATCTTTTGAAATCGGACACTGTGGTGGGATTAACAACAAGATACCTTTAAAAATGGTATAAGATACTTGTATGTCTGAGGAATTTTAAATTATGAGATTTCTGTTGTTTTGAATTGACCCCTGACTTTCACTGGCTTTGTCATATCAGCCAGTGAAAGGCTGTCAGCCCAAAGAAGTTAAGAACAAATTCTACTTACAATGACAGCTAGGAACAGTGGGTAACTGTGTTGTTCAGGGAGGGATTTGATCTACAAACCTTTCAGTTACAGGCCAACGCTCTAACCACTAGGCTACTTGACTCTACCACACGCTACCTGCATCTAACCACTAGGCTTCCTGCCGCCCAGACGCATATCCAAAGCAGTTGAAACGATGCAGACTGACGGGTGGAACTGACAGAAGGAACTTTATTCTCACAGTATATACACTCCGGATATATTTATATTTTTACATATTTGATAGCAATGTCATGATTAACTCAAGTAACAACTCATTCAGGATGATACAGTGAGAAAAGGTGTGATTGCAGATATAGCATGAAAGCCCTTCATACTGCAAGTCCAGTAAAACCCAGTTCTGTTTGATCTCCCCTCCTCTTCTCCACTCGCTTGTCCTGTCCTCTTAATCGTTCTGTCCTTTCTCACCTCATCCTCTTCCTCTCTCCATCCGATGAGCAGTCATGATAAACTGCTGAGTCACTAAACACTGCTGCTTCTGAGGAGAATACAGCATCTTCTGTGTGTGTGTGGTGTCCCAATGTACCTTGCTCGATTAGGAATGTTTGTCTCTATAACATGAGTCCTGATTCACCCTTCTCATAAATGTAAGTGTGTAACTACTCATTCATAAACAGTTAAGGGTTTTCCTAGACTACAATAGGTAAGTGCTGCCCACTTATGGACGCTGTATAATAGCCTGGCTGTATTTGTCTATACTCTTGTCTGATTACTGATGCTTTAGTTTAGAGCAGTGGTCCACCAACCTTTACTGATGCAAGATCACTTTGAGTCTAAAATGCAATCCGGGATCTACGCTCAGATTTTGTTTTAAACCTAAACCTATGCAACATTAACCAATTAAAAACAGTTCTGTAGCAATGAGGTTTGTGCAGTAGACTATAGGCCCAATACATTCACATGCATGTTGGCTATGCTTGAATGCCCTGCCAAAGTTGTTCTTCTCAACCATTTTGAAATATATTAAAACATTTAGGTATATGATCACCACTTTTAATAGAACATTTGTGGTATTACTTGCAAGGCACTGAGCATAATCATTTGCATTTATTTACTGGGACTGATGGTCGCATCTGATGGTCAGTCAGAGGAGGCGCAGCGGTGAAAGCTGCCTCTCACCTGACTTACTTAAAGTATGCATTAAAGTGTCTTGTACTATAATAGCCGTGGCAAAAAACAATGTAGACATTGATAAATCATTCTATAGCTTCCCAAAATGTTTTTTTTTTACAATGAATAAGTACCAGATGACTGCTACGGTGGCTTAAATACAGCACCCCCTGTCAGTCATCCAGGGTTAATACACATATTGGTCTAGACAGGGCAAATGCTATGAGAGCAGAACACAGGTGGGATGTTTCCTGATGACATGACTGGATTTACGCGCAGGAAGACTGTCTCCCAGTGTCTCCTGTCTATCTTGAGGAAGAAAAACAATGTACTAAAGATATTACATGCAAAGTTGATAGGAGGCTGACAGCTGTTTCTGTCAACTACAATAGCCAAGCAGGCAAACAGTCTGAAAAAAAGAGGATGGTTGAATGTAACTGGGGCTACGTCCTCTCATGGCAAATCAAAAGCGCACCTATAAACTTGGAGAAAAACGATCTAGGTCGCGGCATTCTGTGTGTTAGTGCATGATGATGAAATTGAGGCTACTGTGAATCAATCCACCATGGAGGGTAGCTACTGTTAGCATGATGCTAAACTAATCACACAGTTACTTCCACGTAACTGGGGCAGATATTACGAAACGTGGCTCTCCCTGCACAATATAAGATTATTAAGCCTCGTGGTATCCGCTTGTTGACAACTTGCCACCACGTGCATGTTCTACAAAACACATAGACATCGGTAGGGATGCTTTGGTAATGAAAAACACTGGCTTGCGGCCTTGCAGCGAAGGCAGCGTTTCAAAACGGCTGTCAATGTCTCCATCTCACTCCCTCTCTCCGTCTTTCGCTGCCCGGACTCACCTCCTCTGCGTGTTTCCTCAGCGCTTTCTCCGTTCATACTGCGTGATGAGCTGTTCGTTGTCCTCCTTTAACAGTTCTAGCTCCACTTCATGCTCCTGGTTTTCCGCGAACACCGAATTCCAGGTTCTCCAGCACAGCCACGACGAGCGGCATCAGTTCTTTCACCACGTCTTCGTCTTTTCCTATCAGTTTCTCGAACTCGCGTAGATGGAGTTGGCCAGGCCCCATACCCGCTCCGACATCATAGCCGATGTCCCCGGGTCGTCCTGGTACACTACTTCCGTCTCCAACTCCATTTTCTTCCCTTCCTTGAACAAATGGTCCTGTGAATAGGATTTCACTTACCCCGCCACTATGAATTCCGTTATTTCTTTAAGAAAATCGAATGTGATTCCTTTAAAAGCTTGAATTTGAAAAGACAATATCCGTTGCAATTGTACCTCCTGGAAGCGTTCATAGACGTGGATATTTTTCCTCCAGTTCTCGTTCTTCACAAGAAGAGGTGCGTTCAGTTCCTGAACGGTTGCTAACTGAGAATTTGTACTGATGACACGTTTTCAAAAAGTTAGTTTTGTAGTACGTTTGCTCCCGTTTGTGGTGTGGTGAGGTGTGCTGAAGCAAGAGTGGCGTTTAAAGCGGTCCATGCTTACAGGTTCCCAACCGTTTTATTATACCTCAGTTTCCCCAACCCACAAACTCCCGTTATCAACTGGTCGCTGTCCATACCGTTGTCGTTCAATTGAAGTTCCAGAACGAAAAACTTCTGAAGCCAGCCCAGCTGAGTATACCTTCACGTGTGACGTCATATTTACACGGGGAATGTAGTTTTACGAATATTTTACCTACAATGTTAACCTAGGGCTAGTCATATTTAGTCCAAACACATCATAGTAATACATAGAATACGACATATACTCGTAATAAAGGCATTTTTATTTAAATTCCGTGTCTCAAAAATACTTTAGATCCTGCTCTAAATAACATTACATTTTAGTTCATTTAGCAGATGCTCTTATGCCAGAGCGATACAGTTAGTGCATTATCTTTAAGATAGCTATCATCATGTAAGTAAAGTTTTCTCAAAAAGTAGCTAAATAATAAATAATATTTAAAAATAAGAAATAATAATAATAAATAAATATTTCTTCTAAATTATAATTGTATTTGTAACCCACTATCTCACAACCCAAAGACCTAAACTAAACAGACTAAAACAACCAACAGAAATGGTTTGTGTCCGTGTGTGTGTGTTTGGTGGACCTATTGCTGCCTGGCCCTGAGTCTTAGTGAAGGAGAATTGGATGTGATTCAGACCGTCTGTCTCTCTGTAGTCCCAGTCTCGGAGTCTTGGATGAAGTTGTCTGTAACCACTGATCAAAGCTCAGTTTTGTTATTTTAACCCCAAATGGCTGAGGTAAAAATTGTGGTAGGATGAGCTGATCCTAGGTCTGCTGTAGGGGTAAGGCAACCTTTAGCTCTATGGTGATCGTTCTGCCCACTGAGGTAGGGTCATGACTGTGTATGGGCCTGGATAGATGCTAAGTTCCTCTTCTATTTCTTTACCTTTACTAGAGGAGCTTAATATGTTACCTTTACTAGAGGGAGGAGCTTAATATGTTATATTTACTAGAGGGAGGAGCTTAAGACACTATTTTTTCATTTAACCTTTATTTAACAAGGCAAGTCAGTTAAAACTTCTTATGGCTGGGGGCAGTATTGAGTAGCTTGGATGAAAAAGGTGCCCAGAGTAAACTGCCTCCTACTCAGTCCCAGATGCTAATATATGCATATTATTAGTAGTATTGGATAGAAAAGACTCTGAAGTTTGAATGATGTCTGTGAGTATAACAGAACTCAAATGGCAGACAAAAACCTGAGAAAAAATCCAACCAGGAAGTGGGAAATCTGAGGTTGGTCGATTTTCAACTCAGCCCCTATTGAACTTACAGTGGGATATTGGTCCTTTTGCACTTCCTACGGCTTCCACTAGATGTCAACAGTCTTTAGAAACTTGTTTGATGCCTCTACTATAAAGGAGGGGGGAATGAGAGCTCTTTGAGCCAGGTGTCTGGCAGAGTGCCAAGACCTGAAAATGCGTGTTCACGTGAGAGTTAGCTTGAGTTCCATTGCTCTTCTACAGACAATGGAATTGTCCGGTTGGAACATAATTGAAGATTTATGTTAAAAACATCCTAAAGATTGATTCCATACATCGTTTGACAAGTTTCTACGGGCTGTGACAAAAAAAAATTACTTTTCGTCTGCTTTGTTTGCTCGCGCGTCATGGATTTGGATTACTGGGAGAACAACAAGGAGGTATTTAGACATAAATAATGAACTTTATCGAACAAATCAAACATTTATTGTGGAACTGGGATTCCTGGGAGTGCATTCTGATGAAGATCATCAAAGGTAAGTGAATATTTATAATGCTATTTCTGATTTATGTTGACTACAAAAGATGGTGGATATCTGTTTGGCTTGTTGTCTTGTCTTAGCGCTCTACTCAGATTATTGCATGGTGTGCTTTTTCGGGAAAGCTTTTTTTGAAATCTGACACAGCGGTTGCAATTAAGGAAAAGTTAATCTAAAGTTCCATGTATAATACTTGTATTTATCAACATTTATGATGAGTATTTCTGTAAATTGATGTGGCTCTCTGCAAAATCACCCGATGTTTTGGAACTCTGAATATAACCGCCAATGTAAACTCAGATTTTTGGATATAAATATGAACTTTATCAACAAAAATACATGTATTGTGTAACATGAAGTCCATGAGTGTCATTGATGAAGATCATCAAAGTTAGTGATTCATTTTATCTCTATTTTTCTTTTTGTGACTCCTCTCTTTGGCTGGAAAAATGCTGTCTTTTTCTGTGACTGGCGGTGACCTAACATAATTTGTGGTGCTTTCGCTGTAAATCTTTTGAAATCGGACACTGTGGTGGGATTAACAACAAGATACCTTTAAAAATGGTATAAGATACTTGTATGTCTGAGGAATTTTAATTATGAGATTTCTGTTGTTTTGAATTTGACCCCTGTACTTTCACTGGCTTTGTCATATCAGCCAGTGAAAGGCTGTCAGCCCAAAGAAGTTAAGAACAAATTCTTACTTACAATGACAGCTTAGGAACAGTGGGTTAACTGTGTTGTTCAGGGCAGGGATTTGATCTAGCAACCTTTCAGTTACAGTCCAACGCTCTAACCACTAGCTACTTGACTCTATCCACTACGCTACCTGCATCTAACCACTAGGCTTCCTGCCGCCCAGACGCATATCCAAAGCAGTTGAAACGATGCAGACTGACGGRTGGAACTGACAGAAGGAACTTTATTCTCACAGTATTATACACTCCGGATTATTTTATATCTTTACATATTTGAGTAGCAATGTCATGATTACTCAAGTAACAACTCATTCAGGATGATACAGTGAGAAAAGGTGTGATTGCAGATATAGCATGAAAGCCCTTCATACTGCAAGTGCCAGTAAAACCCAGTTATGTTTGATCTCCCCTCCTCTTCTCCACTCGCTTGTCCTGTCCTCTCAATTCTGTTCTGTCCTTTCTCACCTCATCCTCTCCTCCTCTCTCCATCCGATGAGCAGTCATGATAAACTGCTGAGTCACTAAACCTGCTGCTTCTGAGGTAGAATACAGCATCTTCTGTGTGTGTGTGTGTGTGTGTGCGTGCGCGTGTCCAATGTACCTTGCTCGATTAGGAATGTTTGTCTCTATAACATGAGTCCTGATTCACCCTTCTCATAAATGTAAGTGTGTAACTACTCATTCATAAACAGTTAAGGGTTTTTCCTAGACTACAATAGGTAAGTGCTGCCCACTTATGGACGCTGTATAATAGCCTGGCTGTATTTGTCTATACTCTTGTCTGATTACTGATGCTTTAGTTTAGAGCAGTGGTCACCAACCTTTACTGATGCARGATCACTTTGAGTCTAAATGCAATCCGGGATCKACCGCTCAGATTTTGTTTTAAACCTAAACCTATGCAACATTAACCAATTAAAAACAGTTCTGTAGCAATGAGGTTTGTGCAGTAGACTATAGGCCCAATACATCATCAMTGCATGTTGGCTATGCTTGAATTGCCCTGCCAAAGTTGTTCTTCTCAGACCATTTTGAAATTATATTAAAACATTTTAGGTATATGATCACACTKKTAATAGAACATTTGTTGGTATTACTTGCAAGGCACTGAGCATAATCATTTGCATTTATTTACTGGGACTGATGGTCTGCATCTGATGGTCAGTCAGAGGAGGGCGCAGCGGTGAAGCTGCCTCTCACCTGACTTACTTAAAGTMTGCATTAAAGTGTCTGTACTATAATAGGCGTGGCAAAAACAAATGTAGACATTGATAAATGCATTTCTATAGCTTCCAAAATGGTTTTTTTTTTTTTTACAATTGATAAGTACCAAGATGACTGCTAGGTGGCTTAAATACAGCACCCCCTGTCAGTCATCCAGGGTTAATACACATCATTGGTCTAGACAGGGGCAAATGGCTATGAGAGCAGAACACAGGTGGGATGTTTCTGATGACATGACTGGATTTACCGCGACAGGAAGACTGTTCTCCCAGTGTCTCTGTCTATCTTTGGAGAAGAAACAATGTACTAAAGATATTTACATGCAAAGTGATAGGAGGCTGACAGCTGTTTCTGTMAACTACAATAGCCAAGCAGGCAAACAGTCTGACAAAAAAGGATGGATGGTTGAATGTAACTGGGGGCTACGTCCTCTCATGGCAACATCAAAAGCGCACCTATAAACTTGGAGGAGAAAAAGATCTAGGTCTCGGGCATTCTGTGTGTGTTAGTGCATGATGATGAAATTGAGGCTACTGTGAATCAATCCACCATGGATGGGTAGGCTACTGTTAGCATGATGCTAAACTAATCACACAGTTACTCATCTAACTGGGGCGCAGATATTACGAACGTGGCTCTCCTTGCACAATATAAGATTATTAGCCTCGTGGGTATCCCTTGTTGACAACSTTGCACCACGTGCATGTTCTACAAAACACATAGACATCGGTAGGGATGCTTTGGTGATGAAAAACACTGGCTTGCGTGGCCTTGCAGCGAGAGGCAGCGTTTCAAATCGGCTGTCAATGTCCTCCATCTCACTCCCTCTCTCCGTCTTTCGCTGCCCGGACTCACCTCCTCTGCGTGTTTCCTCAGCGCTTTCTCCCGTTCATACTGCGTGATGAGCTGTTCGTTGTCCTCCTTTAACAGTTCTAGCTCCACTTCATGCTCCTGGTTTTCCGCGAACACCGAATCCAGGTTCTCCAGCACAGCCACGACGAGCGGCATCAGTTCTTTCACCACRTCTTCGTCGTATTTTCCTATCAGTTTCTCGAACTCGCGGTAGATGGAGTTGGCCAGGCCCGATACCCGCTCCGACATCATAGCCGATGTCCCCGGGTCGTCCTGGTACACTACYCCGTCYTCCAACTCCATTTTCTTCCCTTCCTTGAACAAATRGGTCCTGTGAATAGGATTTACACTTACCCCGCCACTATGAATTCCGTTATTTTCTTTAAGAAAATCGAATGTGTATTCCCTTTAAAAGCTTGAATTGAAATGGCAATATCCGTGTAATTGTCCCTCACTGGAAGCGTTCGATATACGTGGATACTTTTTTTCCTCCGGTTCCGTTCTCTCACAACAGAGGTGCGTTCAGTTCACTTGAACGTTTGCTACGTTGCAGAACTGTTTGTACTGAACGACACGTTTTCAAAAACGTTTTCGTACGTTCTTGAACAGACTGAGGTACGTTTGCTCCCGTTTGGTAGGTGTGGTGAGGTGTGACTTGAAGCAACGAGTGGCGTATTTAAAGGGCGGTGGCCATGCTTACAGCGTTCCCGCAACCGTTATTATTATACATCAGTTTCCCCAACCCACAATCTCCCCGTTATTCAACTGGTCGTTCAGTACAGCACCGTTTCTGTTCAATTGAATGTTCCAGAACGCAAAAACTTACTGAACGCAGCCCAGCTGAGTATACCTTCACGTGATGACGTCGTATCTTTACACGGGGAATGTAGTTTTACCGAATATTTGTAGCCTACAATGTTAAGCCTAGGGCTAGTCATATGATTTAGTCAAACACATTATAGTAATACCATAGTAATACGACAGTATACTGTTAATAAAGGCATCTTTATTTAAATTCCATTGTCCTCAAAATACTTTAAGATCCTGCTCTAATAATGATTACATTTACATTTTATTCATTTAGCAGATGCTCTTATCCAGAGCGATTTACAGTTAGTGCATTGATCTTAAGATAGCTATCAGTCATGGTAAGTAAAGTTTTCCTCAATAAAGTAGCTAAATAATAAATAAATAAAACATAAAAATAATATATGCAATAAATAACATATTTCTTCAATAAATTATACATTGTATTTGTAACCCACTATCTCACAAACCCAAAGACCTAAACGGCAGACTAAAACAAACAACAAAAAACAATTGGCAAAATTGTCCCACTCTAGAGGGATCATGTTTGTCAGTTATAAGCAAACACTGTGAAAGGAAAGCTATAATAAGACAGGAAGAAGTAGCCTACACTATTCTGTGGGGTTTTATGTGGCTGTATGACAGACTCGCTTGTATTATGATTCAGTGTAGGCTAGTATAGGCTAGTGACTCTGGATAATGTATGCATGCCTCAGTTGCTTCAGTGTTGTAGTAGCCTACTCAAGTCCGGCCTAGGAGTGTCTCGGTCTTGTCTTGGTGTCAGATACATTTTTACTCCTAATTTCTTGCCGAGACCAACCAATACCAGGGGAGTGAAAAACTCATACTTATCAGATCCCATAAAACCGCTTTGCCAGCCCAAATAGCCACACTCCTTTCATGACACATTAATATATTATAGACTATTTTCTGGTCTTCCTACTGTACTCTTAACATTACTGTCCTTTACTTTAATTGAAAAATATCCTAAAACTTTGTAGTGCTCCTCATCATTTCCTTGATGAGTGGGGATCATTGTTTGAAAGTTGCTCGCTCACTATTAGTAAGGGGAGTACTTGCTCAGATAGATGTTTTTCAGGTCTTTCTTCACCAATGGACAGGCGTCATTCACTCTGGTGAGAATAACCGTTTGGGGAATCCCTGCCAGAGCAAACTGATTTAATCCAGCAGTCCTTTTTCTCTCCGGGCAGTGCGATGACGCTCCTACTCAAAGACATAGTACACCTATAATACTATTAGTTTGTGTAGCCATCAAAATAATAGCAATGTACAGTAATTTTCTGACCTGGGTTGAAATATATGTGTATTTTATAATTTTCTATGTAAATACATATTTTCTGTGTATTTGAGTATTTTCAAATAATGTGGCCCAAATCAACTACTTCTATTGGAAGTATTTGAACGTTTTTTCAAATGATTGCGTAACACTTCATTTTAAGGGTCATTCTTACAGTGTGATTGCTGTAATAAGGACTTATTACAGTGTAATTCATTACAAGTATTGTAATGAATTGTGATAATTCATAGTTACACTGTAATAACAACATGTAACTGGTGGTAATTGCAGTCTGTAATTACAGAGGTGTAACAACTAATGCTTGTTCCCATGCTTGTTTCAAATGTTAAAGTTTTCGATAGCATCCCAACGCACCATTTTAGTCAGTGCTATCCAGGATTCCTTGGGACATCCTTACCCTAACCCTAACCTTTACCCATACACTTACCCTTACCTTATACTTTGAAAGTATTTTCAAATACTTATTTCCAAATAGATTATTTCAAATACCAACCAGACCTGGTTCCAATTTTTTTTTTATTTCACCTTTATTTAACCAGGTAGGCAAGTTGAGAAGTTCTCATTTACAATTGGAATGCATGGGAGTATATAAGTGTATTTGTATTTTTTCAAATACATGCAAATACTTTCCAAGTGTATTTCCAAATACTGTATATTCCAATATTCAACTACTTGTACTTTCAAATAAAATATATCAAAATACTGACTTCCAAATGACTTTTGAAATACCCTAAATAGTATTTGAACACAGGTCTGACACTAAAATTTGCACTCTCACCCATATCAGCGGCTCCTACTCTGATGTTCCTCATCTTCTGGATGACACCAATCAAGACAGCCATTTTATCAGCTGATATGACACTGACCAGACAGTGAACTCTGTCCTCAGAACTGTGGGTATTTATGTAGCCAGGATCCTCTTCTGATAATGGTGATATGGGACTAAACTAGCCAAGAGTGAAATTTAAAAAATGTGTTTAATCAATACTGACTAACTGACTGTATCAGAGATTCCTTGTTGGTGATATAGTGTTTCGCTTTGTTTACTTTACCTTGTGGCCCTCTTTTACATGGCCCTTTAGGGCGTTGATGATGTCATCCTTATGCACACCTTTGCCACTGCTTTCCTCCAGACCCATGACATCATTGAAGACGATGGGGTAGTAGATTCCATGTTTCCCTGTTTCAATTTTGTGGGTTTGGTACTGTAAAATAGGATGTGGCATTTCTCATGAATTATACACAGAATGCAGATTTGAAAGCATTGCAATTTGAGTTTGCAGTAATAATTCAGAATAGTTCACAGGCATTTGTGGTAATATGTTGTGGTTTCAATAAATGGGTTTCATATAACACTTGCTTATAACTTACTTAACTAACTTACTTTTCTGGTAATGCTTTCACCTGCAGCAGCGAAGTTGGCCAAGGTGATACTCGTAATGTGACCCTGAAACACACAATTGATGGAGTTGATGAAGCTGGATTTTCCCGCTCCAGCTGGTCCATGGAGGAGGATTCTGATAGTCTTCACTTGAGGGTTTCCAGGCACATAGTCTTTCAGTTTCTGCAGCATTTCCACTTCCTGACTGTCAGAGGGCAGTAGAGGACAGGTTTAGAGAGGTAGACTCAGCGATACATATCATCTCACAGCAGGCTTACAGAAAACAAAAACAAAATTCTAATCTTCCAAGACTGCCACATCATTTGGGTGATTTGTAATCTGTTGTTTTGTTGTTTTGACTTGTTTGTCGCACCACTTTGCATGATGCTGTCACATCACGGAGTGTACCTTTAAGTCAATAAAAAAGCAATGGTCTTGGAATGATGCCATTTACTTTATCGGAAGGAAAAGCAGCCAACAAGTGCTCAGCATATGTGGGAACTCCTTCAAGACTGTTGGAAAAGCATGCTTTTGAGGTTGGGGGATTGTGGAGGCCTGGTCATCTGATGCAGCACTCCATCCCTCTCCTTCTTGGTAAAATTGCACTGTGTGTTGAAAAAACAAATGAAGCTGGTTTAGAGAATGCCAAGAGTGTGCAAAGCTGTCATCAAGGCAAAGGGTGGCTATTTGAAGAATATAAAATATAAAATATATTTTGATTTGTTTAACACTTTTTGGGTTACTTCATGATTCCAAGTGTTATTTCATAGTTTTGATGTCTTCAATATTATTCTACAATGTAGAAAATAGTAAAAATAAAGAGAAACCCTTGAATGAGTAGGTGTTCTAAAACCTTTGACCGGTCGTGTATGTTGAAATAAATGCAATCAACATACTATAACATACTATTAACTACTATGATCTTAGATCAAATAGCTCTTCCTTATGTGTCATTAAACAGTTTTTCTGTTTATTTGTTAGTTTCTTATTTTGATACTGCTACAAATAAGTATTGTGTGTGGGCTAATAAGGGAGGCATAAAATCCTGTGCCGAGCTGCTATGACGCACACGACACATAAGACTGAGTTCAACCGAAACAGTAGAAACACCAGAGTGATTAGATATCTATCAAAAACGAGTCGATCACATACTGTAGGTACAAACACACTACAACTTGTAATGAATAGTCAGGGAGAAAAAGGTATAGATTCACACGCAGAGCGTGGCAGGTGTTTATTCCGGGAATTGTGGTCACAGGCAGGCAATGGTCATACACAAGTAGGCAAACACGCAGGTGAATCAAAACTAGAACTGAAGGCTATAACTGGTTCTCACAAACGAGCCAGGAAAAGGCTTAGTTAGTAGAGTCAAAAATAACAATACCTCACAAAGGCACAAACAGAATGAACTGAACTAAATAAGGAGCTGATGAGACCAGGTGAGTAACTAACACAGGTGAAATCAATGAACAAAAATTAAAGACAGGGCTACATTCAGGAACGCAAAGAAACAGGGCTACGTTCAAGAACACAACAAAACAGAATACAAGGTTGACTAAGAAAATAAGTACAGAACCTTACACAACTAACCTATAGAAGGCAAAGGTGATGCAGGTGATATAAACAGCAACATCTCTTCAAAGACAAAGTCCAATGTAATTGCTGTACATAACACAGACTACCCACCCACACATAGACAAGTCTCTTACTTATACTTTCACTTATGATATTGGTGCATTTTATTTAGCTGAGATTTTTTACACAGGTCTTCTCAGACTATGTGAGTGTAGTGTACAAAATGCTTCAAATGATGCAAAACATATTATAATCACACTTTAAGATTTTTACTTGAAAACTACTGCTGATGCACAATTTGTTGGCTGCATATCAACTAGACTAATAATAACAACACTAAAATGACCCTTAAAAATATGTGGTTAAACACCCAACTGTATAAAAAATAAGTAACTAAATTATATTATGTATGCCTAATGTCTGAATGTAACATACATCATTTTTTTCATTTTCCGGATTGTGTACAGATCCTTGCGACATGGGGCCTGAAACATGAGGCGATGACGGCGGATGAATGTCACGACAATGGGCCTCAGGATCTCATCACGGTATCTCTGTGCATTCAAATTGCCATCGATAAAATGCAATTGTGTTCATTGTCCGTAGTTTATGTCTGCCCATACCATAACCCCACCGCCACCATGGGGCACTCGCTGTTCACAGCGATGACATCACCAAACCGCTCGCTGTCTGCCATCTGCCCGGTACAGATGAAACCGGGATTCATCAGTGAAGAGCACAATTCTCCAGCGTGCCAGGGGCCATCGAAGGTGTGCATTTTCACACTGAAGTCGGTTACAATGCCGAACTTCAGTCAGGTCAAGACCCTGAAGACGGTTTCTGTCAGTTTGTGCATAAATTCCTTGGTTGTGCAAACCCACAGTTTCATCAGCTGTCCGGGTGGCTGGTCTCAGAGGATCCTGCAGGTGAATAAGCCGGATGTGGAGGTCCTGTGCCTGCGTGGTTACACATGGTCTGCGGTTGTGCCAAATTCTCTAAAACAACGATGGAAGCAACTTTGCCCACTGGTTGAGAAATGAACATAAAATGATGTGGCAACAGCTCTGTTGGAAATTCATACAGTCAGCATGCCAATTGCATGCTCCCTGAAAACATGAAACATCTGTTGCACTGTGTTGTGTGACAAAACTGCACATTTTAGAGTGGTCTTTTATTGTCCCCAGTGCAAGGTGCACCTGTGTAAGAATCATTCTGTTTAATCAGCTTCTTGATATGCCATACCTGTCAGGCGGATGGATTATCTTGGCAAAGGAAAAATGCTCACTAACAGGGATGTAAACAAATTTCTGTACAAAATGTGAGAGCGTACAAGTACTTGGGAGTATGGTTAGACAGTACACTGTCCTTCTCTCAGCACATATCCAAGCTGCAGGGTAAGGTTACACCTAGACTTGGTTTCCTCTTTCACCCCGTCTGCCAAACTAACCCTGATTCAGATGACCATCTACCCATGCTAAATTACGGAGATGTAATTTATAGATCGGCAGTTAAGGGTGCTCTCGAGCGGCTAGATGTTCTTTACCATTTAGCCATCAGATTTGCCACCGATTTATCACTGCACTCTGGAAACTGGCCATCACTGTATACCCGGCGCAAGACCCACTGGTTTATGCTTGTTTATAAAACCCTCTTAGGCCACACTCCCTCCATCTGAGATACCTACTGCAACCCCCATCCTCCACATACAAAACCTGTTCTGTCAGTCACATTATATTAACCTTTTACTGCAGTGGGCTAAAGCAGGGTCACACAGTGTTTCTTGGTAGTCTTAAACAAATCTACTTTGAAACAAAAGTATACACCTCACACACATAAACTCAGCACAAAAAGAAATGTCCTCTCACTGTCAACTGCGTTTATTTTCAGCAAACATAACATGTGTAAATATTTGTATTAACATAACAAGATTCAACAACTGAGACTAAACAAGTTCCACAGACATGTGACTAACAGAAATGGGATAATGTATCCCTGAACAAAGGGGGGTTCAAAATCAAAAGTAACAGTCAGTATCTGGTATGGCCACCAGCTGCATTAAGTACTGCAGTGCATCTCCTCCTCATGGACTGCACCAGTCTTGCCAGTTCTTGCTGTGAGATGTTACCCCACTCTTCCACGAAGGCACATGCAAGTTCCTGGACATGTATGGGGGGAATGGCCCTAGCCCTCACCCTCCGATCCAACAGGTCCCAGACGTGCTCAATGGGATTGAGATCCGGGCTCTTCGCTGGCCATGACAGAACACTGACATTCCTGTCTTGCAGGAAATCACGCACAGAATGAGCAGTATGGCTGGTGGCATTGTCATGCTGGAGGGTCATGTCAGGATGAGTCTGCAGGAAGGGTACCACATGAGGGAGGAGGATGTCTTCCCTTTAACGCACAGCGTTGAGATTGCCTGCAATGACAACAAGCTCAGTCCGATGATGCTGTGACACACCGCCCCAGACCATGACGGACCCTCCACCTCAAAATCGATCCCGCTCCAGAGCACAAGCCTCGGTGTAACGCTCATTCCTTCGACAATAAACGCGAATCCGACCAGCACCCCTGGTGAGACAAAACCACGACTCGTCAGTGAAGAGCACTTTTTGCCAGTCCTCTCTGGTCCAGCGATGGTGAGTTTGTGCCCATAGGCAACGTTGTTGCCGGTGATGTCTGGTGAGGACCTGCCTTACAACAGGCCTACAATCCCTCAGTCCAGCCTCTCTCAGCCTATTGCGGACAGTCTGAGCACTGACGGAGGTGTTGTGTGTTCCTGGTGTAACTCAGGCAGTTGTTGTTGCCATTCTGTACCTGTCCCGCAGGTGTGATGTTTGGATGTACTGATCCTGTGCAGGTGTTGTTACATGTGGTCTGCCACTGCGAGAACGATCAGCTGTCCGCCCTGTCTCCCTGTAGCGCTGTCTTAGGCGTCTCACAGTACGGACATTGCAATKTATTGCCCTGGCCACATCTGCAGTCCTCATGCCTCCTTGCAGCATGCCTAAGGCACGTTCACGCAGATGGGCAGGGACCCTGGGCATCTTTCTTTTGGTGTTTTTCAAAGTCAGTAGAAAGGCCTCTTCAGTGTCCTATGTTTTCATAACTGTGACTTTAATTGCCTACCATCTGTAAGCTGTTTGTGTCTTAACGACAGTTCCACAGGTGCATGTTCATTAATTGTTTATGTTTCATTGAACAAGCATGGGAAACAGTGTTTAAACCCTTTACAATGAAGATCTTTGAAGATCTTTGTATTTTTACGAATTATCTTTGATAGACAGGGTCCTGAAAAAGGGACGAGTTTAGTTATGGGCTTAAAAAAGAAAACCTGTACCAGGTTAGATACATTTTTTTGAGTTTGCACATCAGTATTATACTTTATATACATCACAAAAGACTGAAATAACAAAACTGTTTGACATAGAAACACCAGATTTTCTGAAGTCTTTTTGAAATAATGTTTTTTAATTAAGAAATTATGAAAAATATTAAATAACATTCCAGCCATGAGTCTACTTGGTCATTTGACTGCAGGAAAGAGCTCTCCATCTCTACATTCAAAACTCAATCATGGACTCTTACTGATACTGATACGTGATGTATTGTTGTCTCTACCTGTTGCCCTTTGTGCTGTTGCATGTGCCTAACAATGTTTGTACCGTGTTTGTGCTGCTACCATGTTCTGCTGCTGCCATGTTGTGTTGCTACCTTGTTGTTGTCATGCTGTGTTGCTACCATGCTGTGTTGTCATGTGTTGCTACCATGCTGTGTTGTTATGTGTTGCTGCCATGCTGTGTTGTCTTAGGTCTCTCTTTATGTAGTATTGTGATGTTTCTCTTGTCGTGGTGTGTGTTTTATCCTACATTTTTATTTTTAATCCCAGCCCCCGTCCCCGCAGGCCTTTTGCCTCTTGGTAGGCTGTCATTGTAAATAAGAATTTGTTCTTAATTGACTTGCCTAGTTAAATTAAAATAAATATATATATATATATTGTCCTGCTGAAAGGTAGATTCCTCTCCCAGTGTCTGGTGTAAAGCAGACTGAACCAGATTTTTCCCTCTAGGATGTTTCCCCATCCCGTTTCTTTTTATCCTTAAAAACTCCCCAGTATTTGCTGATGTCAAGCATAGCCATAGCATGATGCAGCCACCAATATGCTTGAAAATAAGGAGGCAGTTACTCAGTGATGTGTGGCGTTGGATTTGCCCCAAACATAAGAATTTGCATTAAGCTAAAAAGTGCATTCTTAAAATCTTTTTTATTTATTTATTTATTTTATTTATTTATTTTACCGTTATTTTACCAGGTAAGTTGACTGAGAACACGTTCTCATTTGCAGCAACGACCTGGGGAATAGTTACAGGGGAGAGGAGGGGGATGAATGAACATACAAGATGCATGTTTTGAATATATTTATTCTGTATATTTCGATTTTTTTCTCTTCACTCTGTCATTTAAGTCATTATTGTGGAGTCACTACAATGTTGTTGATCCATCCTCAGATTTTTCCACATTACAGCCATTGAACTCTGTAACCGTTTTAAAATCACCAATGGCCTCATGGTAACATCCCTGAGCAGTTTCATTCCTGTCCCGTAGCTCAGTTCAGAAGGTCTGGGTGAGGTGTCTGGGTGGTTTAATACATAATCCACAGCATAAGTATTAACTTTGCCATGCTTAAAGAGATATTCAATGTCTGATTTGTTATTGTTACCCATCTACCAATCACTGCCCTTCTTTATGAGGCTTTCGAAAAGCTCCCTGGTTTATTTCGTTGAATCTGTGCTTGAAATTCAATACTTGACTAAGGAACCTTATAGATTTTGTGTGTATAGGGGACAGTATTCAGACCTCTTGACTTTTCCACATTTTGTTGCGTTAGTCTTTTTAAAAAATTGATTAAATAAATAACAATCCTCAGCAATCTACACAGAATACCCCATAATGACAAAGCGAAAACAGCTTTTAGAATTTTTGCACAGAAATTAAACAGAAATTCCCTATTTAAACAGAAATTCCCTATTTACATAAGTATTCAGACCCATGGCTATGAGACTCGAAATTGAGCTTAGGTGCATCCTGTTTCCATTGATCATCTACAACTTGATTGGAGTCTACCTGTGGTAAATTCAATTGAATTGTCTGTAGAGTTCTGAGACAGGATTGAGTTGAGGGTACTGTGAGGGAAATGTTATGTTTATGTATCAAATCAATGCTACTTTCTAATAACTAATTAGATGGGTTCATGCAGGTGACTGATCGTGTATGGAGGAATCCTCACTATCACTCATCCTGAATATTGCTATGGAAACAACCAAGGTATGTCAGTTTCAAGGTCTCAACTTGGAGAGAGAGAGACAGCCTCGTGAGGTATTGGTCAGTCACATGTGCGAGCCACCAGTAGTGATGAATTAATTATGCTAAATCATGCAAATATAACTTGTCTGTGTATAGCCGTATATGAGACAACTGCTGGGACTGTCCCAACAAAACTTCTAATAGACCTGTACAGTGTGCAGTGTTTGTTATAACCTCTCCAGCTTGCTGATAATAAAGAGTGATTCATTTTAAGATTGGCTTCAGGTGTCCCTGGTGTGAATTTCCAACACAGTACCAAAACATTTCTGCAGCATTGAAGGTCACCAAGAACACAGTGGTCTCCATCATTCTTAAATGGAAGAGGTTTGGAACCACCAAGACTCTTCCTAAAGCTGGCTGCCCGGCCAAACTAAGAAAGGGGAGAAAGGCCTTGGTCAGGGAAGTGACCAAGAACGATGGTCACTCTGGCAGAGCATTAGAGTTCCTCTGTGGAGATGGGAGAACCTTCCAGAAGATAAACCATCTATGCAGCACCACCAATCAGGCCTTTATGGTAGAGTGGCAGATGGAAGCCACTCCTCGGTAAAAGGCACATGACAGCCCGCTTGGAGTTTTCCAAAAAGCACCATCAGAAACAAGATTATCTGGTCTGATGAAACCAAGGTTGAACTCTTTGGCCTGAATGCCAAGCGTCACGTCTGGAGGAAACCTGCCACTATCCCTACAGTGAAGAATGGTGGTGGCAGAATCATGCTGAGGGGATGTTTTTTAGCGGCAGGGACTGGGAGACTAGTCAGGATCAAGGCAAAGATGAACGGACCAAGTACAGAGAGATCCTTGATAAAAACCTGCTCCAGAGCTCTCAGGACCTCAGACTGGGGCAAAGGTTCACCTTCCAACAGGACAACAACCCGAAGCACACAGCCAAGACAACACANCTTCCAACAGGACAACAACCCGAAGCACACAGCCAAGACAACACAGGAGTGGCTTAGGGACAAGTCTCTTAATGTTCTTGTGTGGCCTAGCCAGAGGCAGGACTTAAACCTGATCCAACATCACTGGAGAGACCTGAAAATAGCTGTGCAGCAACACTCCCCATCCAACCTGACAGAGCTTGAGAGGATCTGCAGAGAAAAAATGGAAGAAACTCCCCAAATACAGAAGGGAGGCTGTAATCACTGCCAAATGTGCTTCAACAAATTACTGAGTAAAAGGTCTGAATACTTATGTAAATGTAATATTCAATTTTTTTATATATATACATTAGCAAAAAATTAAATAAACCTGTTTCTGCTTTGTCATTATGGGGTATTGTGTGTAGATTGATGAGGGGGGAAAACTATTTAATCCATTTTAGAATAAGGCTGTAACGTAACAAAATGTGGAAAAAGTCAAGGGGTCTGAAAACTTTCCGCAGGCACTGTATGTGATTTGTTAAGGCAAGTGTTAATCCTGAATTAATTTATTTTAAAAAGGTTTCTTCCACTTTGACATTAGAGTATTTTGAGTAGATTGATGACAAAAAAAATTACAATTAAATAAATTTGTCAAATAAAAATCTATTTAATCCACCTTTCAGTCTAATGACCTTCATCAGGATGTATCTTCTAACATTTCTTTCTGTTACTTGATTCCATGTTTATGGGAACAGGAAGCACATATTAGAGACCTCTAACCTCAGACACCTCTAACTGAGAAGTGTGATTTCATCATGTGATTTACTAGAAGAGCATAGTAAAACCAACCAAAACCAAACAAAAAACAATAATCTGAGACAGTGATTTATATACAGTGCCTTGCAAAAGTAATCATACCCCTTGGATTTCTTCACGTTGTATTGTGTTACAAAGTGGGATTTAGATTTTTTTCTCCTTTTATTGTGTTACAAAGCGGGATTGACCCTGATTGGTTCCACTTTAAATTACGTTCATCTTATAAATGCTTGATAAAACCTTCATAAACACTACAGAAATGTGTTACAAATCATCTATAACTGTGTATCATGCTTTATAAAGGGTTCATAAATGTGGAATAACTGTGTGACATAACCACCAATGTCAAATGTGACATTACCCACTAGGTCAAATATGATACCTTAATAAAAGGCCTTATAAATCATATTAAATTGATTCACGCATGACTGTAAGTCACTTTCGATAAAAGCGGCTGCTAAATTTGATATATAATATATTATCACTAAAACAGTATATCAACCTATTTCCCTCTTGGGTGCGTAGTCAGTGTTGGACCTGACCTCAACTTCCCACAAAATGCTGTGCTGCAGGATGACACACGCTCTAAAGTGCAGTCATGCACAGCAAAACACATTGGTAGGGCTTTTTTTTTTTTTTTTCACAGGTTTTGGATTTCCCCATTTTTTTTCTGGTTTCCGGTATTTTTTCACACTTTTGAAATAGAAAAACAACTAAATTGGACTTTCTGTGTTCATAACAATGCTTAAGCCACATCAGTGGAGGACTTTTGAGATCTGGGAAAAATCAAAGAAATTATTTTTGCGTGTAGTTAACCTTTAATTCAATACGCACTGTTGCGTATTGAATGCACTGTTGTTTGGTTAGCAGGTTTTTTGTAGTGATGTAAGCTCACTTGATGTGATTCGGCCGCCTATGCAATGGGAGGAGTGGAGTAAAAGGACAAATCAAATCACAATTTATTGGTCACATACTCATATTTAGCCAATGTTTTTGCGGGTGTAGCGAAATGTTTGTGTTCCTAGCTCGAACAGTGCAGTAGCATCTAACAATTCACAACAATACACACAAATCTAAAAGTAAAAGAATGGAATTAAGAAATATATAAATATTAGAACGAGCAATGTTGGAGTGGCATTGACTAAAATACAATACAATAGAATACAGTATATACATATGAGATGAGTAAAGCAGTATGTAAACATTAGCCTCTAATGTGCTAGTGATGGCTGACTGTTTAACAGTCTGATGGCCTTGAGATAGAAGCTGCTTTTCAGTCTCTCGGTCCCAGGTTGGATGCACCTGTACTGACCGCGCCTTCTGGATGATAGCGGGGTGAACAGGCCGTGGCTCGGGTGGTTGTTGTCCTTGATCTTTTTGGCCTTCCTGTGACATCGGGTGCTGTAGGTGTCCTGGAGGGCAGGCAGTGTGCCCCCGGTGATGCGTTGGGCAGACCGCACTACCCTCTGGAGAGCCCTGCAGTTTCCGTCCCAGGCGGTAATACAGCCCAACAGGATGCTCTCAATTGTGCATATGTAAACGTTTGTGAAAGTCTTAGGGGCCAAACCAAATTTCTTCAGCCTCCTGAGGTTGAAGAGGCGCTCTTGTCACCTCACTGTCTGTGAGTGGACCATTTCAGATTGTCAGTGATGTGTACGGAGAGGAACTTGAAGCTTTTCACCTTCTTAACTGCGGTCCCGTTGATGTGGTTAGGGGAGTGCTCCCTCTGAAGTTTCCTGAAGTCGACAATCATCTCCTTTGTTTTGTTGACATTGAGGGAGAGGTTATTTTCCTGGCACCGCTTCGCCAGAGCCCTCACCTCCTCCCTGTAGGCTGTCTCATCATTGTTCGTAATCAGGCCTACTACTGTTGTGTTGTCTGCAAGTTTGTGGGGCCCCTGTGTTGAGGATCAGCGAATTGGAGGTGTTGTTTCCTACCTTCACCACCTGGGGGCGGCAAGTCAAAGCCCAGTTGTACAGGGCGGGGTTCAGACCCAGGGCCCGAGCTTAATGATGAGCTTGGAGGGTACTATGGTGTTGAACGCTGAGCTATAGTCAATGAACAGCATTCTTACATACTGTAGGTATTCCTCTTGTCCAGATGGGATAGGGCAGTGTGCAGTGTGATAGCGATTGCATCGTCTGTGGATCTATTGGGACGGTAAGCAAATTGAAGTTGGTCTAGGGTGTCAGGTAAGGTAGAGGTGATATGATACTTAATTAGCCTCTCAAAGCACTTCGTGATGACAGAAGTGAGCGCTACGGGGCGATAGTAATTTAGTTCAGTTACCTTTGCTGTCTTGGGTACAGGAACAATGGTGGACATCTGGAAGCAAGTGGAGACAGCAGACTGGGATAGGGAGAGATTGAATATGACCGTAAACACTCCAGCCAGCTGGTCTGCGCATGCTCTGAGGACGCGGCTAGGGATGCAGTCTGAGCCGGCAGCCTTGCGAGGGTTAACACGCTTAAATGTCTTACTCACATCGGCCACGGAGAACGAGAGCCCACAGTCCTTGGCAGCGGGCCACGTCGGTGGCACTGTGTTATCCTCAAAGCGGGCGAAGAAGGTGTTTAGCTTGTCCGGGAGCAAGACATCGTTGTCCGCGTGGTGGCTGGTTTTCCCTTTGTAATCCGTGATTGTCTTTAGACCCTGCCACATACAGTACGTCGTGTGTCTGAGCAGTTGAATTGTGACTCCACTTTGTCTCTGTACTGACGTTTTGCCTGTTTGATTGCCTTACGGAGGGAATAACTACACTGTTTGTATTCGACCATATTCCCAGTCACCTTGCGTGAATGCTGCCATCTATCCACGGTTACTGGTTTGGGTAGGTTTTAATAGTCACAGTGAGAACAACATCCCCTATACTCAGTCACTCAGTCACCATGTCTGTGTATACGTCAATGTTATTCTCAGAGGCAACCCAGAACATATCCCAGTCCGTGTGATCAAAACAATCATGAAGCATGTATTCCGATTAGTCAGACCAGCGTTGAATAGACCTTAGCACGGTTACTTCCTATTTGAGTTTCTGCCTATAGGAAGGGAGGAGCAAAATGGAGTTGTGATCTGATTTGCCAAAGGGAGGGCGGGGTGGGCCTTCTAAACATCCCGGAAGGGGGAGTAGCAGTGATCGAGTGTTTTACAAGAGCGAGTACTACAGTCAATGAGTTGATAGAACTTCAGTAGCATTTTCATAAAATGTGCTTTGTTAAAATCCCCAGCTACAATAAATGTGGCCTCAGGATATGTGGTTTCCAGTTTGCATAAAGTCCAATGTAGTTCGTTGAGGGCCGTTGTGGTATCAGCTTGAGGGGGAATATACACGGCTGTGACTATAACCGAAGAGAATTCTCTTGGGAGGTAATACGGTCAGCATTTAATTGTGAGGTATTCTAGGTCGGGTGAACAAAAGGACTTGAGTTTCTGTATGTTATCGCAATCACACCATGAGTAGTTAATCATGATACATACACCACTGCCTTTCTTCTTCCCGGAGAGTTCTTTATTCATGTCTGCGCGATGTACTGAGAACCCAGCTGGCTGTATGGATGGTGACAGTATATCTCGAGAGAGCCATGATTCCATGAAACAGAGTATGTTACAGTCCCTGATGTCTCTCTGGAAGGAGATCCTCGCCTGAGCTCGTCTACTTTATTGTCCAGAGACTGACCATTAGTGAATAATATACTCAGAAGGTGGTGTGCACGTCTCCTTAGTCGGACTAGAAGTCCACTCTGTATACCTCTTCTCCGCCAGCGGCGTCTTGGAGCAGCCTCTCGGAAAAGTTCAATTGCCTTAGGGGGTACAAACAATTCGGGAAATTCGTATTGCTGGTCGTAATGCTGGTGATTTACCTCCGCTCTGATATCCAAAAGTTATTTCCATCTGTAAGTAATAGCACAAAAACAATTCTGGGATAATAATGTAAGAAATAACACATCCCAAAAAATACTGCAAAGTTGCTTCAGAGCTAGAAGCAGAGCTGCTATATCTGCCAGCAACAATACATATTATCCTGAGCATCATGAAATGACACCATATATCTATTCTACAAACCCTAATGAGTATTCCTTCCTTACACCCAGAATAGTTATTGCTCTAAGCCAATCTATTTTGTCATTGTTGGTCTTAAAATATGTTTTTAAAACCATATTTTTTATTTGTTTTCATAAATTACTTTTTTCCTTTTCTTGTTGGCACAATAAAAGTGGCCCTTGATTAAAATGTATTATGTCTTATCAGCTAATGATATTACAAAGTCTTGAAATGTGAGATTGTATTTTGAATGTTTCCTCGTTACCATATGAAGGTGATGTCATCAATTGTGCTGCTGAAAGAATAGAACTGAGTGGGACATTCTTTATGCAGATGAAACCAAAACAGAAACCAAAACCAAACAAAAAAACTATCCTTCGAGAGGTATAAAAAGGAGTGTCAGACTTAACCTTGACACTTATTTGGGACTTCATCGAATTCTTGACACATCTTATCACTGGAAGACTTGAGGTAGGTTATAGACAATTTTGGTCCATTTGTTTATTGCTTTACCGTTGATGTTATGTTCAGAAATTAGGCATAAATAAGATGGTGGACTTTGCAGATGGCTTCGAGCTACCACAGGCTGAAGGAAGGATGAACTGCCTGTCACTATAATACCTCCAAAAAAGCCCTGTTCACACCTGTTGTTTACACCTGATTTTTGTGATACAATCACCATGATCAGATTACTCTCCAACTATGGTCCAGGGAGTCCACACCAGGGTTTGCGTCAGTTCTGAATTGAACTGAGGATACATTTTGAATTCCAATTCACATCTTGAGTTTGAATTATAAATTGTCTGTACTGTAAAATTTAACTTTTACCCAATCTACTTACCTATGTGCCTTTACTCTGTGAATGGTCGGTCAAAGTCTGTCTGCTATTTAGTGTTGTTAGGACATTCAGTCCTCTTTTACCTATCATAAGGTTCAAAGTGAACTTGTTGCTGTATGAAAGGACTAAATAGCTATGTCTACGTATGCTCATATATATATATAATTTTTTTTTTGTACATTTACAGACTGTAAATAAGACATGTTTACACTAAGACAATATGCTCATGTGGAACACCAAAACATTTATGGATTTTGGGGTATTATTTGCTATTGTTTGTTCAACAGTTCACTTGTTTACACCTTGAGCTAACATGTTTGTTTTGTGATCTGATTGATTTGATCATATCAATATATGATGACGGTTTGTTGTCTTTACACATGGTTTTAAAATGTGTCTCTTATCGATCCCCTGTGTTGCATTGGGACCAGATTTCCTGGTGCCAGCCTGTATGCAAATTAGTTGAAAGATATTATTTATTTCAAAATAATATTTCTATTTTTATTTTACCCCAACTATATTGATACCATAAGTCAATGGTGCTACCTTTCAATGATTTTAGAAGCCGGTATAATTATGATTTGAATTGTTTGACCATCCAGATCTGTTTACACTTGGTTGATATCCAGATGCAATTGGTCCCTGATTACCTCCGGAAGTGGTCTGGAAGATCATATCACAATGCGTCTTTAATTGTCTACCCTGTAATAAAATGTGGGCACAATTATAATGTGGACAAGATGAAGACAAAGGATGCATGTAAGCACCAGGAAATAAACAGCTAGTGATGGTATTATTTTTATATTGTGTGTGTGTGTGTGGTGTGTGTGTGTGTGTGTTGTGTGTGTGTGTGTGTGGTGTGTGTGTTTGTGTTTGTTTGTTTGTTTAGAGTATTTATTTTGTATTTCAGTTGAAACAAACTGAAGAATAATTTGAGGAGAAAGTCATGGGGTTGTTTAAATCTAAACCTAGCCCTCCAGCTCCACCTCCATCACCAGGTAATTAGTACGTTTATATGTATGCAGGGGTTTAATCACCATTTTGTACTTTTTCATTACATTTTTTTTTCCAGAAATGTATTAAACCTCCATTGAAATACATTTTAAAAATCTAATCAGTGATTAAAGGGATCACACTTCTTACCTCACCTGGGCTGCTTTCAACTGACCCAGAAAGAGCCCCCAAAAACATCAGCTATGATATTGTTTCATACTGTATATAGGCATAACACTTCTTAAGGTAAAACATGTTTTACTTTGAGTTTGAGGACATTGTAACGCTTTACAGAGCCTCTGGGAGGCTAAATGGTGTTGTAACATAGCTAAGGGAACTTTCAGAATCTATGGAACGGGTACATGGAGTAATTTTGGGGAGTATCATGCCTTTTCAATTTCAGTTCTGTGGAGAGTTTTGCTTTTAAAAATTTAGTCCAGGGGAGGGTCATGTAATTTGTAATTGAAGAAATTTCAATATTTCATGAAAAATATTTAGTGAGAAGTTCTTTATCAGAATATGTACTGACTCTTTTGTTTAACAGCTTTTAGCAACGAATGGAGACGCACACCTTGGGAGTAAGTTCAGCATACACTAACCTTTGTAGATGCACAAAAACACATGCAAATCTGAGAAGTGTAAGATTGATCACAAGTCTAATTTGTTTGGTCTCAGGTCACTACAACTTCAATGTGGATGTTTATGTTGTAAACTACCCTACTACCCCTACTTATATTTTATGATGAACCAGATGGAGACATATGTTTAAGTAGGGGTGGTGGGTTGTTGAATTAAGTGCTTCAGAACCTAATCAAGATTTAGCCTAACCCTTTCTTTAACCCTTTCTCTGGTTTTTACTGCCCTCTGACAGTCAGAAAGAGGAAATGCTGCAGAAACTGAAAGACTATGTGCCTGAAAACCCTCAAGTGAAGACTATCAGAATCCTCCTCCATGGACCAGCTGGAGCGGGAAAATCCAGCTTCATCAACTCCATCAACAATATCTTTCAGGACAAATGTATGAACATTGCCTTAGCTGATAATACTTTTGCAGGTGCAAGCTTCACAAAAAAGGTACATTCTTAGGTATTATGTGACACATTCAAAGTAGCAATTGTTCACAACAATATATATATATTTTAACCTATATCTAACATACTGTAACTATATGGTCTAGAACAGGGGTAGGCATCCAGATTCAGCCACAGGACGATTTTTGTGGGAGTGTATGGTCGGGGGGCCAGAACATACAGTGGGGAGAACAAGTATTTGAGACACTGCCGATTTTGCAGGTTTTCCTACTTACAAAGCATGTAGAGGTCTGTAATTTTTATCATAGGTACACTTCAACTGTGAGAGACGTAATCTAAAACAAAAATCCAGAAAATCACATTGTATGATTTTTAAGTAATGAATTTGCATTTTATTGCATGACATAAGTATTTTGCATACATCAAAAAGCAGACTAATATTGGTACAGAAACGTTGTTTGCAATTACAGAGATCATACGTTTCGTAGTTCTTGACCAGGGTTTGACACAACTGCAGCAGGGATTTTGGCCTACATCCTCCATACAGACCTTCTGCCCAGATCTTCGAGGTTTTGGGGGCTGTCGCTGGACATACGGACTTTTCAGCTCCCTCCAAAGATGTCTATGGTTCAGGTTGGAGACTGGCTAGCCACTCCAGGACCTTGAGATGCTTCTTACGGAGCCACTCCTTAGTTGCGCGTGGCTGTGTGATATCGGGTCGTTTGTGCGATGCTGGAAGGAGACCCAGATCGCACGGACGCGCAATCTTCAATACTTCGTTACTTAGGGAGGAGGGTTGTTGGCCCAAGATCTCGCCTACATAGCTGCCCATTCCCATCACTCCCCTCAGATACGGTGCAGTCGTTCTGTCCCCTTTGCAGTAAAAGCATCGCCCAAAAGAATGATGTTTCCACCTCCATGCTTTCACGGTTGGGATGGTGTTTTGGGGTTGTTACTCATCCTTCTTCTTTCCTTCCAATACACGGCGAGTGGAGTTTAGACCAAAAGCTCTAATTTTTGTCCTTCATCAGACCACACTGACCT
The DNA here is from genome assembly GCF_002910315.2 of Salvelinus sp. IW2-2015. Taxonomy (NCBI): domain Eukaryota; kingdom Metazoa; phylum Chordata; class Actinopteri; order Salmoniformes; family Salmonidae; genus Salvelinus; species Salvelinus sp. IW2-2015. The sequence continues at coordinate 32,762 of NW_019944736.1, forward strand.
TCTAACCGTTCCCTCCTCTGGATTCAAATGTGACATTGCGCTGGCTTGAGCGACTTAGGGGGAACCTTAGGCGTGCGCTGGAGATTTTAGAAGTCCATGCGACGCGTGGTGATTTAATGGTTTCTTTGAGGACTGTGGGTCCCAGCTGCTCTTCAGCGTCATTGAAACCAGGTCTGCGTGGTAGTTCTGGGCTGATCCCTCACCTTCCTGATCATATGATGCCTCCACGAGGGGAGATCTATGCATGGAGCCCCAAGACTGAGGGTGATGACCGTCATCTTGAACTTCTTCCATTTTCTAATAAATTGCGGCCAACAGTGGTTGACCGTTCTCAGCAAGCTGTCGCGCCATATGTCGTAGTCCCGTCCCAGCCCTTGAGCAGGGTCTAAATTTTATCCTGATATCCTTACACAGCTCCTGGTCTTGGCCATTGTGGAGAGGTTTGGAGTCTGTTTGATTGAGTGTCGTGGCAGGGTGTCATTTTTAATCAGGTATGAGTTCAATACAGGTGCGTTAATAACAGGTAATGTAGTGGAGACATGGGATGGGCTTTCTAAAGAATAAGAAACAGGTTTGTGAGAGCCGGAATGTACTTACTGCGTTGGTCAAGGTTGAATCAAATAGCTTTGTCATGCAATAAAATGCAAATTCATTACTTAAAAATCATACAATGTGATTTTCTGGATTTTTGTTTTAGATTCCATCTCTCACAGTTGAAGTGTACCTACGATAAAAATTACAGACCTCTACATGCTTTGTAAGTAGGAAAACCTGCAAAATCGGCAGTGTTTCAAATACTTGTTCTCCCCACTGTAATTATAATATTGTGTACACTGCAAATTGACCGCAACTAAGCCCCAAAAGAGATAGTATTTAAAAATAAAAATCATTTCATACCTTGATTACATTGAGACACGATCACATCTTTTATTTTATTTGTGGGAGTACTTGGGAACAAGAAAAATCTCTTGCGGGCCGTTTTTGACCCCCGGGCCGCCTGTTGTCGACCCCTGTTCTAGAAGGTAGACAATTTACATGAATATATAATTAATGCCGTATGGTTTTTATACAGTACGCAGTTGTAATTTTGCAATGTATTTCTACAGTATGAAACCCACAAAATTGTGAAAGAAAAACCTGGAACCTACTACCCCTTCCTCTTCTATGATGTCATGGGGCTGGAGAATGGTATTGACAAAGGAGTTGATGAGGCGGACATTATCAAGGCCCTGAAGGGGCATGTAAAAGAGGGTTACACGGTAAGAACTGAACACAGCAACTTCTCAGCCTGTAAATATGTTTGCTATATATAATAAACATTGTTTTACCCTCTTTTTTCACCAGTTTAATCCTGTATCACCTTTAAAAGAGGAGAATGAGTACTATGTCAAGGCCCCCACCCTATCTGATAGAGTTCACTGCCTAGTTAGTGCAATACCAGCTAATAAACTACCTATGATGAATGCCAACAAGAATGATGAGAATAATGATGTTTTCAAGAAGATGAGAGCCATCAGACTAGCTGCAAGTTACATGGGTAACAAGTTTTTATGGAACATTGTTTATAATGTATAATGTTGTGGCGGGGTCTCATCATACATTTGACTAGTCGGTGCTTATCAGCCCATATCAGAGCAGAGTTTGAACCCTGGGGCGCGTTCAGCAGGACACAACATTTTGGATCGTTCAGATTGAAATATGTAGTGTAGAACAAACATGCCTCTCCAACCTATAGACCAAGGATTCATGTCCTCTCTGGTCATGACATTTCTATCTGCAACATTCAACAACGTTTGGAAAATGAATTTTGCCCTGGTCTTGAACCCAGTTTTAAATATGCGTTTTTCACTAATAATACAGTATATTTTCATGTAAAATAAACAAATTATTTAATACATACACAAACTGATGTGATACTTTAGACCTTTAGTAGTAATAAGATGGAAGAGACACAAGATTCAATTGGTTTCCATGTATTTGGCAGGAATTCCCCAAATGGTTATTCTCACCAAAGTGGATTTAGCCTGTCCATTGGTGAGGAAAGACCTGAAAAAGGTATATTGGAGCAAGTATATAAAGGAGAAGGTAAGTGAACAATATTTTTAAAGTTTTGCTAGAAATGCAAGTATTTGCAGATTTGGAGCTCCATAATCTTTCTTGATGAGGAAAACATTTACATGTTATGTCTGTCGGGAGACTGTGTCATATGACTGATAATGAGGAACAATTATTTTGGTGCGCTGGTTTTGTGTTACTTGCTATTTGGATTAATTATACGATTTCGCAGTTTTCATGAGTTTCATATCTCGGACTGGTTTCGGGTTGCCAAGATAGGCACTCCTGGACCATAGGCCCTGGCCTACAGTATGAAATAAGTGGTTTGAGAGAGCACTTTAATTTATGCTTTTTCGTCTTCCTGGGAGATACATGTCCAAGTGTTATTCTACTCATCTGATTGAATTGCAACCATATTCTTTCTTGCAGATGGAGCAGTGTAGTAATGAACTGGGGGTACCAGTGAACTGCATTTTGCCTGTGAAGAACTACCATGAGGAAATCGACTTGGATGATGACATGGATGTGCTACTATTGAGATCACTGAAGCAGATGGTGGACTTTGCAGAGAGCTTCAAGCTATCACAAGCTGACTGATGGATGTACAGTACTCGATCTACAGCGTGTCACTCTGTAATACCTCCATCTAAAGAAGCCCTGTTCACACCTGGTATTTTACACCTGACTTTTGTGATCCAATCACCATGATCAGATTACTCTCCAACTATGGTCCAGTGCGTCCACAAAAGGGTTGGCATCATTTCTGAATTGAACTGAAAATACATTTTGAATTTCATTCAAATCTTGTGTTTGAATTATAATTGTCTGTACTGTAAAATCAACTGCTTCCCAATCTGCTTATCTATGTCCCTCTACTCTGGGAATGGTCTGTCAAAGTCTGTTAGTGTTGGTAGGACATTCATTAAACAATAGTTTCAGTCCTCCTTTACCTATCATAAGGTTCAAAGTGAACTTGTTACTGTATGAAATGGCTAAGCAGCTATGTCTATGCTCATATTTTATAAAGTGAGTGTCATAATTGTTGAAGTTGCTGTTATTTGCAGTCCTGGATCATTTACTGTACATTTACAGACTGTAGATTGAGATCCGTTTATTGGTCAATTGCACCACAAGGTCCAACCGAAATGTTACTTCAGCTTTTAACCCAACCCCCCCCGAAAGACACACATACAAACATACACATACAGGTTTTGGAGAGGTGCAGGGGGCTGCCACACTGGGTGCCCTGGGACCTGTTGTTGTGGGGGGGTTAAGTGATTTGCTCAAGTGCACAACAGCAGGCAATGGCATCTGGGATTTTATACCAGCAACCCTGGTTGCCAGCTCACTTCCCCACAGAATTTTCCCATCGGACCCGGGATTCGAACTGGCAACGCTCTGGTTGCTGACTCGCCACTAACCTGACATCGTTGAAAATTAGCATTCCAGTGGTATGAGTCCTATATATATATTTCATAATTAAGTGTCAACTAACTCTATCGGAAATATGGTACTGTGCAATGTCATCACACCTCTGAGGACACAGAAACAGACCAGTTTGAAATAGTGTCTCTAGAAATTGTGTTTTCAAATACACTAAGACAATATGCTCATGTGGAACACCAACATGGGATTGATTGTTTGGTATTGTTTGTTCAAGTCTACTTTCAAAAAGGACATAACCTGTTCTTACTAATCAGTTTTCCCTACCAGCTTCAGGCATGACATAAGTGAAAGTAAAAGTTAGAGGCCCCTCTTACATCAGTGAAGTCTAGCCACCGTATCAAGGTCACTGTTGTTAGGCAAGCATTTACTGGTTAATCTAGTGCCATTGTAGTCATATATTTCAGAGAATACACTGTATCAGTTATTCTCCGATAGCATCATTTATGGTTTTATTAATCTGTTTATTCCACGTTTCAGTCTATTGACCTTAAATCAGGATGTATCTTTAAAAATATATATAATGTTACTAGCTTGATCACATGTTCATGGGAACAGGAAGAACAGGTTAGACGTTTCTGTCTGAGGTTAGAGATGTCAATCTGAGGTTAGAGATGTCTATCTAAGGAGTGTGAGTTCTGAAGAAGTCATGTGATTTACTACAAGAGCACAGTGCAATTAGGGGTAGTCAGTAACCAGTTTTCCGTCCACCTTTTTATGTAAAGTACATGTTGGATAAAAAATGTCACGACAGGCCTGATGGAAACAGGAAACTGTTTCACAGCATTGCAACCACCTTTGAAAAAATTTATGGATAATTTGACTTATTTTACTTTAAATATTATATTATTTATACCAGCATTTCTTTTGAAAGTTTACACAAATAGTGATATGTTGAAGCTACTGTGTAGGCTATATTTAAAGAAATGCAATAAATAAAGTACAAATAGATGTTATTGGAATTACTCAACAGAGTCTGGAAAACTTGAATTTGTCTCGTGTGCTGGGCAACAGGTTAAATACAGAGTGCTCAGTCCTGGCTTTTCACTCTGCCCAATCCATAGCCTTCAAAGCAATACACTGTAAATGGTATACATATTTGGTTTTAGAGAGAAAACTTTACCACCTGTCATAATCTGGGGTGGGATATACTCAATCGGGTCTCTACTAAACAAATATGGTTAGTTTTTGAGGGGAACTGTGTCGTACGGCCTGCTACTGGCTTTTCACTCTGCCCCCTCCATAGGCCCCAATGCAATACACTGTAACACACTGTATTGCATTGGGGCCTATGGAGGGCTACGGAGGGGGTGGAGAACGAACTGCTGCTGGATATGTACGACACAGCCCCCAATGGTTAGTAGAGACCCTACTGAGCATTTCCCACCCCACTTTAGCTAAGACAGGTGGAATAGTTATCTCTCTACAACCTTAAATGTATCCCATGGACAGTGGAGAACAAAGTGCTGCTGGTTCCGTTTAAGTCAGGAAACTCCGGTACAACACAACTGTGAGATAGGAGAGGGTAAGATGGCGGACTGAACACAGCGGTTCAGATTGCCTCAAGATAAAAACGTAATATTCAATATCTGTAAGTTCTAATAAATATTACCACTTCACATACTGGTGGGTAATAACCTTCAATCTGGATAACAACACAAAACAAATCATAGACTATAAAAATGTACAGACAAATATTACGTAAACAAGGAACATCCAAACATGACGGAGAGTAAACAAGGAGAACCAATCTACAAAAGAAAACGCGACTCCTCAACAGACACAGGCAATTTATGCTTGTTAAGATCGATAAATAACAAACTGGGCATACTTGAATTAGTCAGCAAAGATATAAAGGAGTTGAAGGCGAGCCTCAAGATGAGTGACGAAAAAGATGTGACAACGGAGAAAGAAACAAACAAGCTAAAAGGGACTAAAATTGACATTAATGAACATCTTTCTGAGAGAAGCCTTACTTGACATACAGACTAGATATATCTGAAGTTCCTGAAAGTGGGGTGAAGGAATTCCTTCTTACAGCGCTTCAGATTCCAAGCAAAGCTGTGACAAAATCCAACTCAAACATGTACACGGTTTCGGACAGAGATATGAGCGCCCAATCTTTGATAAAATAGTGGTTCAAAGCCTGGGTAAAAGACGAGCTGGCACGAAAATAGGCATGAATGATCAGTTCCCAAAGGAAATTGCAGAACGGCGCAAAGTTCTGTACCCAATCTTCAAGGAGAATAGATTAAAAGGGAAACGTGTAGCTCTTGTAGTCGATAAACTGTATATTGACAACCAAATATTCCCGAGACACAAAGACTACTCCGTGGCTATTCTAAATATTACAAAGTTCCCATAGAGGAGTCGAATAATGGAACACCCAATACTAGCCATGGTAGGGACTGTAATGAAAAAAGTATATAGAAAATACAACAATTGTTAAAGAAATAATGTCACAGATCCCTCCGGAACTTTCATTACGCACACCTGGCCCCTATTCCCATTGATTAGTAATTGTATAAGTGTGCCCTTTGTTCATCATTGTCCTGTCGATTATTGTTACAATGTCCGTTGGTTCGTGTGAGTACTGTGCTATGTTGTTTTGGCTTTCGTGCCACGTATATTGTGCAGATGATTACGAGTCTCGTCCTGTGTGATAATCATTGTGCGATTGTGTATTTATTCGAGGTACTCCTCACACTTTTTTGGTGGTTCCTACCCTGTGTTTTGTATACGTGTTTGTTTGGTCTTCGTCCCTGTGCACGGCACTCTGTAATTTGGGAAATAAAAACCCCTATTATGCATTCCTGCGCCTGTCTCCCAACCCATTTATACCAACGTGACAAATAAACTACAACTACACTATATCATTCTAGATAGGGAATGTTGGAAAATAAGCAGTATTAGACTTTCCATTTATAGTATCTCATAAATTGATTGAACAGCATTAGAAGAAAGGATAATTAGCTAAATAATACATCTTCAAATAAGGAACTGGAACACAAAAGTAATCAATCAACATGGGAGAGATAAAACACAGCAGAGAACATAGAAGCACAGTATGTGTGTATGTGTGACTGTATCGTGATAGAAGTTGGTTACTATGTGATTCCATTAGTGTTATTTCATAGTTTATGTCTTCACTGTTATTCTACAATGTAGAAAATACAAAAAATAAAGAAAAACCCTTGAATGAGTAGGTGTGGCCAAACTTTTTACCAAACCGTAAAGGAAATCACACTACAAACTATTGTTGTGGAAATTCTGACACAGGACACTCAAAGTCAATATTAAATGAATCACTCTTTATTGTCAGCCAGTTGGAGAGGTCACAGTCAAACTTAGATAGTACCGGTCTGAAGTGAGCTCCAGCCAGAGAGGCACAGATCGCCTTACAGCATGTTGTCACGTTCTGACCATAGTTCTTTTGTATTTTCTTTGTTTTAGTGTGGTCAGGGCGTGAGTTGGGTGGGTTATCTATGTTTTGTGTTTCTATGTTGGGTTTGTCGTTTGGCCTGATATGGTTCTCAATCAGAGGCAGGTGTTTGTCATTGTCTCTGATTGGGAACCATATTTAGGTAGCCTGTTTTGTCTTTTGGTTTGTGGGTGTTTGTCTTCCGTGTCAGTGTTTGTCGCCACACGGTACTGTTTCGTTTGTTCACTTCGTTTATTGTTCTGTTCCAGTGTTCAGTTTCGTCCAATCCTTCTACCACCACAGACGATCGTTACAGAAACACCCACCAAAAAAGGACCAAGCAGCGTGGTAACAGGCAGCAGCAGCAGCAGCAGCGATCCGAGGACTCCTGGACTTGGGAGGAAATACTGGACGGCAAGGGACCCTGGGCACAGGCTGGTGAGTATCGCCGCCCCAAAGCTGAGCTGGAGACAGCGAAAGCGTAGAGGCGGTGGTATGAGGAGGCTGCACGAAAGCGCGGCTGGAAGCCAGAGAGGCAGCCCCAAAAATTAATTGGGAAGGGGGCACACGGGGAGTGGTGTTAAGCCAGGTATGAGACCTGAGCCAACTACCCGTGCTTACCGGGGAGAGCGTCGTACCGGGCAGGCATTGTGTTATGCGGTGGAGCGCAAGTGCGTGTGCATAGCCCGGTGCGGTACATTCCAGCACCTCGTATCGGCCGGGCTAGAGTGGGCATCGAGCCAGGTGCCATGAAGCCGGCTCAGCGCATCTGGTCTCCAGTGCGTCTCCTCGGGGCGGTGTACATGGCACCAGCCCTACGCATGGTGTCCCCGGTTCGCCAGAACAGCCCAGTGCGGGCTATTCCACCTCGCCGCACTGGCCTGGCTACGGGAGCGTTCAGCCAGGTAGGGTTGGGCAGGCTCGGTGCTCGAGACCTGTAGTGCCTTCTCCACGCACCAGTCCGCCTGTGGCAGCCCCTCGCACCAGCCCAGTACCACCAGTGCCAATACCACGCACCAGGCTTCCTGTGCGTCTCCAGAGCCCTGTAAGCCCTGTTCCTCCTCCCCGCACTCGCCCAGTGGTGCGTGTTCCCAGCCCGGTATCACCAGTTCCGGCACCACGCACCAGGCCTACAGTGCGCCTCAGCAGGCCAGAGTCTTCCGTCTGTCCAGCGCCGCCTGAGCTGCCCGTCTGCCCAGCGCCGCCTGAGCTGCCCGTCTGTCCAGCGCCGCCTGAGCTACCCGTCTGCCCAGCGCCGCTGAGCTGCCCGTCTGTCCAGCGCCGCCTGAGCTACCCGTCTGCCCAGCGCCGTCTGAGCTGCCCGTCTGTCCAGCGCCATCTGAGCTGCCCGTCTGTCCAGCGCCATCTGAGCCGCCCGTCTGTCCTGAGCCGCTAGAGCCGTCCGTCAGCTTGGAGCGCGTCCAATCAGCATCCAAAACAACCAGCTTTCGAATGACCTTTTTACAGAGCCATATATATATTATATATATATATATATATATATATATATATATGACTCAGCATTAAATCACTGCATTATCTATTTTTATTTCATTTTACCTAGCACCAAAAATGGCTGTATCAGGATATACATAGCTCATATATACACCTATATTTCTATTATCTCTATGATCTGTTCTCTGTCATTTACAGCATCAGGTCCACCAGCCTATTCCAAAACAATTGAAAGCCGTTTTATTACCATTGGTCTATTAACATCATATAATTAAGTTATATAAGAATTATATAATTTCATACTCTATCAATTTAAATTGCTCAGAAATGTACCTTGCCAAGTTCTGCCACGTACCTTGTCAACCGGATTCTCAAATGTCTCCATATCTGTTCAATGCCTATGCTTTACATAATTCTAGATTTCACTTTCATTTTACCCTGTCCAGTGGTGAACTGGGACAAGAATTCAGCCCTGACATTTTATCCACACCAGCCCACATCATTGTGAGCGCCTCTCCATATCTCACACCCATATCAATATCTTGGTTGTAAAATAATTGCTATTGAACAAAGGGACAAAGCTTCCAATGCTGTGTTTTTTTCCGCAATTGCATTTTGAAAATTTATACATGATCAGAGGAATCAGTCGTATTTGATTAGCATTTTATAAATTATGGATTTCAACAAACAGAGGCACACAGCTACAGAGGACAAACATAGTTATATAGTAAGGCAGGGGTGTCAAATGTATTTCTCCCCGGAGTCACATATGGGCTTCAACGAGTTCCGGAGGACGTCAATTTCGACTAGCCCACCCAACAACAAAAGAATTGTCCAGCCCATCATTTGCCAGAATTGTCAGATGGCCAATCCCCCCCTAACTGTGTCACATGATTCCCCAGAAACAGGCCCWGTTCATATCAAAAGTTGTATAATTGGATCTGTGACACTTTGACCTTTAACATTACAATCTTAGAGTAAAATCAACATCTCTGTAGGTGTATCAAGATGTCTGGTGCTTGTAGTGCATGTGGTTGCCCTGCGACTGCAAGGTTGCAAGTTCCAGTCTACTATAAATACAGGATGTTTTTCCTTCCCACTTAAGAGAAATGCTTCTGAAACGTTATTATGGGAAGGACAGTGTTAAAGATGATGAACCTAGTAAATACAATTGAAACAATTATTATACTTCTATCCATAAGAGCAAAGATAATAAGGCATATTCACTTTAATGCAATTGTGGTGGTTTGTCTCTCACTCAGTTTTTTTCTATGTGAATGCAGGGGCAACAATATGTGAAGTGAAGCATTTAATGAAATGTTGGGTGATTTAGTTTGGATTTGAAGGCCAACAGTTGGTGCCCCGTGTTAAGAGAATTGGGAAATGCTGCCCCAACAGAGAAATCTGATATTTTTATTCATAATTTTGAAAGTCAGAACAGTCATGCTGTTTTTATTTATTGAAAGCAAGCTTTGCTTTTATAAGACCATCAGGCTTGATTGAGCTGCTTTGTCTTGTAGTAACGTGGTACATGCCTGTATTTCCATAAACCTTTAGTTTAGCAATACATGTCTTTGAAAAAAATTCTAATCATACTAACATCCTTTTTTGATCAGTAGGTAACCAACATAACAACAGGTGGTGATGTGTTGGACACAGTAACTCAGATTGATAAACTCCTGTCTGCATTCCTGATTTATGTAACTGTTAGTTTACCTGTGGCTACTAAGCTGYATGGAATTGTTTTAAGGTCGTACCAAAGATCATTTGCTATTTGATTTCGAATTTTAAGACCCCTTTAAGTATCCAAATTATTTGATGAAAATGTTGATTTGGCCTTACTGCTATTAGCCCATACAAACACATGGAATTACAGATTCACTACATGGAACAACAGATAGTCTCCCCCCAAAAATCAAAAGGAAGCTTGTCCTGAAGTGTCTGTCCTGTATCTGAGAGATACACTAATATAAAAGTATGTGGACACCCCATCAAATTACTGGATTCAGCTTTTTCAGCCACACCCATTGCTGACAGGTGTATAAAATCGAGCACACAGTCATGCAATCTCCAAAGACAAACATTGGACGTAGAATGGCCCCTAATAAAGAGCTCAGTGACTTTCAACGTGGCACCGTCATAGGATGCCACCTTTCCAACAAGTCAGTTTGTCAAATTTCCACCTTGCTAGAGCTGGCCCGGTCAACTGTAAGTGCTGTTATTGTGAAGTGGAAACGTCTAGGAACAACAACGGCTCAGCCGCGAAATGGTACGCCACACAAACTCACAGAACCGGACCTCCGAGTGCTGAAGCACATAGCGCGTAAAAATCGTCTGTCCTCGGTTGCAACACTCACAACCGAGTTCCAAACTGCCTCTGGATGCAATGTCAGCACAATAACTATTATTGTCCCCAGCATCTGTGTAACGATCATGGTGCATCTGTGTAATGATCATGCTGTATAATCAGCTTATATACGTATATATATTATATTAACTCAGCAAAAATAGAAATGTCCCTTTTTCCAGGACCCTGTCTTTCAAAGATAATTCGTAAAAATCCAAATAACTTGAATCAGCATTTCACTGGCCATGGCAGAACACTGACATTCCTGTCTTGCAGGAATCACGCACAGAATGAGAGCAGTATGGCTGGGGATTGTCATGTCGATGAGCCTGCAGGAAGGATACCACATCAGGAAGGAGGATGTCTTCCCTGTAACACACAGCGTTGAGATTGCCTGCAATGACAACAAACTAGTCCGATGATGCTGTGGCACACAACCCCAGACCATGACGGACCCTCCACCTCCAAATCGATCCATTCCAGAGTACAGGCCTCGGTGTAACGCTCATTCCTTCGACAATATGTGCAACTCCGACCATCACCCTGGTGAGACAAAACGGTCGTTCAGTGAAGAGCACGTTTTTCCAGTCCTGTTCTGGTCCAGCGGCGGTGGGTTTGTGCCCATAGGTGACGTGCGGTGATGTCTGGTGAGGACCTGCCTTACACAGGCTACAAGCCAGCCCAGCCTATCCAGCCTATTGCAGACAGTTGAGCATGGACTGGAGGATGT
>NW_019944736.1:44237-63037 GCF_002910315.2 Salvelinus sp. IW2-2015
GAGCCTGGCAAAAAAGGGTTTGCTGTGTCTGTCAGCGTAGTATGTCCAGAGCATGGAGGCGCTTACCAGGAGAAAGGGCAGTACAATCAGGGAGACGTGTTAGGGCGGGCCACAACCCAGCAGCAGGGGACCGCTACCTCCGCCTTTAGTGCAAGGGAGGTGCACGCCAGAGCCCTGCAAAATGACCTCCAGCAGGCCACAAATGTGCATGTGTCAGGCATATGGTCTCACAAAGGGTCTGGGTCTCATCTCGGTACCTTAATGGCAGTCAGGCTACCGTCTTGGCGAGCACAGGAGGCCTGTGCGGCCCCACAAGAAATTGCCACCCCACACCAGGACTACCACCGCCAAACCGGTCATGCTGGAGGGATGTGCAGGCAGCAGAACGTTTCTCCACGGCGTCTCCAGAGACTCTGTCCACGTCTGTCACATGTGCTCAGTGTGGAACCTGCTTTCATCTGTGAAGAGCACAGGGCGGGCCAGTGGCGAATTTGCCAATCTTTGGTGTTCTCTGCAAATGCCAAACGTCTTGCACGGTGCTTGGGCTGGTAAGCACAACCCCCACCTGTGGAGTCGGGCCCTCATACCACCCTTCATGGAGTCTGTTTCTTGACCGTTTGAGCAGGACACATGCACATTTTGTCTGGCCTGCTGGAGGTCATTTTTGCAGGGGCTCTTGGCAGTGCACCTCCTTGCACAAAGGCGGAGGTCAGCGCGTTCCTGCTGCTGGGTTTGTTTGCCCTTCCTACGGCCTCCTCCACGTCTCCTGATGTACTGGCCTTGTCTCCTTTTTGGTAGCGCTCTCCATTGCTCTGGACACACGCTTGACAGACACAGCAAAAACCTTTGCCACAGCTCGCATTGATGTGCCATCCTGGATGAACCTGCACTACCTGAGCCACTTGTGTGGGTTGTAGACTCCGTCTCATTTGCTACCACTAGAGTGAAGAGCACCCGCCAGCATTCAAAGTTGACCATAACATCAGCCAAGAAGCATAGGAACTGAGAAGTGTGTCTGTTGGTCACACCGCAGAATCACTTCCTTTTTTGGGTGGTGTCTTGCTAATTGCCCTATAATTTCCACCTTTTTGTCTATTATCCATTGACAACAGCATTGAAAAATTATTGTCAATCAGTGTTGCTTCCTAAGTGGACAGTTTGATTTCACAGAAGTTGTGATTTGGGACTTGGAGTACATTGTGTTGTTTAGTGTTCCCGTTATTTTTCGAGCAGTTGTTATATTACAATTACTAATCAGGAAAATAGGAAACAGTGGTGAGTTTAATTAGACAGTCTGGGTTGGTTGGTAATAAACCAGTTCAGGTGAAGCCTAGGAAGGCCGTGACGTCGACCTCCGGAACTGGTAACAGAATGAGCAGCAGTTACCGGGGGATCCATGACAGCTGACAGCTCATTTTTTTCCAAATTTGGGCAAAAATTTTTTTCCACCCCCTTTTTGTTTTATTTTTTTCTTTTTTTTTCCCCCCCATGTTTGCAAGGATGGGGGAAGCCAAGTTGCCAGGTTTTTTGCCCCCCCCCCCCAAAAACTGGGTTACCATTGAACGCATACTGCCTGTGAAGAACTACATAGGAAATCGACTTGAATGAAGGACATGGATGTGCTGCTATTGAGAGCACTGAGGCAGAGGTGGGAACTTTGCAGATGACTTCATCAAAATATCCCTCTCAAAATAACCCCAAAAAGGTAACTGAGGATGCATGTTATTAGGGCTGACCCCATTTAGTCGACTGGTCGAATTAATTGTTCGATAGGCTATTGGCGTCGAAGTTAAGTCTAGCAGGGTTGAAAAACAAATTTTTTTATGGCATTATCTTTGATGACGCCTGTTTCAAGGGACTAATCTATTGCGGAGGCGCGGGGATGTTCACACCATCACGTTCGTTCTCCTTCGTCTTCGAGGAGGGAGCAATTGGATCGACCAAAACGCAGAGTATATAATACATTTCTTTTATTAGATACGAAGATGAACGAACACTATACAAACTAATACAAAAAAACAAAAAACCACGAACGTGAAGCTACAAACGAAAGTGCACACACAAGCTTACTAACGTTAGACATAGCAATTACCCACAAATCCCCAACACAAAAACAAGCCACCATATATGATTCTCCAATCAGGGGACAACGATAGGACAAGCTGCCTCTGATTTGAGAACCATGTTAGGCTGACATTTAGAAAACAGACAACTAGACACACAACATAGAATCCCACCCAGCTCAGTTCCTGACCAAACCAACTTAAACAAGCAAAAACACACAAGAACTATTGGTCAGGACGTGACAACACCAGTAGTACATTTACCGTTAATTCCCAGAATTTTCTAATCAACATGTTTTGGTTGGTACCATAATTTTCTGTTAATGTATTTCAATTAATTATTATTTTAGTCTTTTACAGGTTTCTCATTGTTGGAGTTGACACATTATTTGTCATAAAATAGGCCGCTACCTGATTACGTCTTATTCCTGTGTTACAAATAGCCTACCAGCTGTATCTGTCCAGAGGCTTTCACTGCGGTGCCGGAAACTCTGAGGGTCCAGAATATTTTTTACAATGTTTTATTTGTTGGCTTTAATTATTTTTTGCATAATTTGTAAAGGCAATAGAAGTTACTTAAAGATTTTGGAATAATTTAGATTTAGATATCATTTTATTAATCACATGACATATGATTGAGATTATGAACGACTTTATTATTTAAAATAAATGAAAACTGTCCACGAAAATGTTGCATATTTAAAAATCCTAACGGGGCACGCAGATCACGGCTTAGAAATGGTAAGAGATACAGGTACTCCCAATTGGAAAAGTGTTTCCGACCCCCTTGGGCGTAGGCATATACCGGACAACGGAGCATTAATGGCAGAATCTGCAAAGGCAGCAGCCAGTGGGAGGAGGGGTTCTGGGAACAGGTTTTCACTTTGCAACAAACAATAAAATGTGAAGAAATCCAAGGGTATGATGATTACTTTTGCAAGGGCACTGTATATAAATCATCTGTCTCAGACGATTTGTTTTTTTGTTTGATTTTTGTTGGTTTTGGTTTTGAAGAGATGTCCCCCTGTCGGTATGCTCTTTTTAAGTAAATCACCATGATCACATCAAAACTTTCAACAGTTAGAGACCTCAGGAACATCTCTAACTCTGTGTTTCTGTTCACATGAACATGGAACAGAAAGAAATATTAGAAGGATAAATCTTGATGAAAGTCATTAGACTTAAACCTGGATTAAACAGACCAATTTTTATGAAATTGTTCCCCCTTCATCAATCTACACACCAATAACCCATTAATGACAAAACAAAAACAGGTTTGAAATTTGTGCTTATTATGATTATATTGTATACTTGAATATTAACATTTTCTAAAGTATGCAGACCTTTACTCAGTACTTTGTGAAGCACCTTGTGCAGCGATTACAGCGGTTACATTTTGGGTAATACGCTAAAAGTCTGGCACACCTGTATTTGGCGGAGTTTCTCCCATCATTCTCTGCAGATCCTCGTCCAAGGCTCAGACCCCCCCCCCCCCCCCCCCCCCCCCCCCCCCCTATTCCCCCCCCCCCACCCCCCCCCCCCCCCCCCCCCCCCCCCCCCCCCCCCCCCCCGGTTGGATGGGGAGCGTTGCTGCACAGTTATTTGCAGGTCTCTTCAGCGGATGTCGATCAGGTTTAAGTCGGGTTCTGGCTGGGCCACTCAAGGACATTCAGAGGACTTTGTCCCAATCCCCTCCTGCGTTTCTTCGCTGTGTGGTTTAGTTGTTAGCTTTTCCGTGTTGGAAAGTGAACCTTCGCCACATTTCTGAAGTCCTGAGAGTTCTGTAGCAGTTTTCATCAAGGATCTCTCTGTGCTTATGCTCCGTTTATGCTTTCGTTTAAAAGAATAATGATAAAAATACTCTTTCAAAATGCAATGTTGATTTAGTTTATGGATCCATAAACGAGTATTCACTGATGGAAAAAATATCATGATTTACAGAAAATATTGGTAACAAAGTTGTCTAATGAAGGCAAACAGTTATAGAATCCTCCAATCCACTTGTTGCCTGAAAGTCTACTCCCGACCGTCACGTTGTACAGCGCCATATTTTCCATTCCATCCTAACGAGAAACACCTGAGAAAACCACCCATATATTAATCAATATTGGCTTCTCAAATGGCTCTCAAATGACTACCTTGCCTGGGTTCACCAACTTCTTTCTCAGATAGATTCAGACACTTGTCAAATCTGGGGCCTGTTGTCCGGACCTCTGGCAGTCTTTCTATAGGGGTGCCAATCATTCAATTCTCGGGCCAACTCTTTTTTTCTGTTATTTCAATTCGATGTCGCTCTTGCTGCTTGGTGATTTCCTCTGATCCAACCTCACGCGAGCGACACCAGTCTGTATACATCTGGCCCTTCTTTCGGACCCACTGTTTGCCTAACAAACCTCCAAACGAGCTTCCAACGCCATACAACATCTCTTCCATGGCCTCCATCTGCTTTTAACGCTAGTAAAACTAAGTGCATGCTGTAACGATGTGAAATGGCTAGGTATGTTAGCGGTGTGCGGCGCTAATAGCGGTTTCAATCGGTGATGTCACTAGACCTTGAAGTAGTTGTTCCCCTTGCTCGTGCAAGGGCCGTGGTCTTTTGTGGAGCGTGGGTAACATGCTTCGAGGGTGGCTGTTGTCGATGTGTGCAGAAGGTCCCTGGTTCGAAGCCCACTTCGGTGATGTCATTTAAAAATTGCCTCCAAACTCTACACAACAAATTTGGATGTTATAGTCTATCACCAGTTGCCATCCGGATTTTATCACCAAAGCCCCATATACTACCCACCACTGCGACCTGTATGCTCTCGTTGGCTGGCCCTCACTAACATATCGTCGCCAAACCCACCTGGCTCCAGGTCATCTATAAGTCTTTGGCTAGTAAAGCCCCGCCTTATCTCAAAGCCACTGGTCACATAGCAAACACCCACCCATAACACGCGCTCCAGCAGTTATCCGTGCCACTGGTCATCCCCAAAGGCAACACTTCCTTTCGCCGCCTTTCCTTTCAGTTCTCTGCTGGCCAATGACTGGAACGAACTGCAAAAATCTCTGAAGCTGGAGTCTTATATTCGTTTTCCCTCTTAACTTTAAGCATCAGCTGCAGAGCAGTTTTACCAACCACTGCACCTGTACACAGCCAATCTGTAAATAGCACACCGGACTAGCACAATCCTCTTTATTACTTACCCTCTTGCTCATTTGCACCCAGTATCTCTACTGGCACATCATCATCTGCACATCTATCACTCCAGTATATGCTAATTGTAATTATTTCACCTCTAGGGCCTATTTATTGCTATTGCTATCTCCCTGCTCTTTACATTTGCACACACTGTAATAGACTTTCTATTTTTCTTTTCTTTTGTGTTATTGACTGTTTACATTTCTCCAAAAGTATGATATTTGCCCCAGGTACAAAAGTTTATATATCCACGTAAAACGAATTCCTATATCGACATAACCTGAAACGCCCGCTTCAGCAAGAAAGAAGCCACTGCTCCAAAACCGCCATAAAAAGCCAGACTACGTTTTGCAACTGCACATGGGGAACAAGATCATACTTTTTGAGGAGAAATGTCCTCTGGTCTGATGAAACAAAAATAGAACTGTTTGGTCATAATGACACATCGTTATGTTGGTGGAAAAAGGGGATGCTTGCAAGCCGAAGAACACCATCCAACCGTGAAGCAACGGGGTGGCAGCATCATGTTGGGGGTGCTTTGCTGCAGGAGGGACTGGTACACTTCACAAAATAGATGGCTCATGAGAAGGAAATTATGTGGATATATTGAAGCAAATTTCAAGACATCAGTCAGGAAGTTAAAGCTTGTCGCAAATGGGTCTTCCAAATGGACAATGACCCCAAGCATACTTCCAAGTTGTGGCAAAATGGCTTTAAGGACAACAAGTCAAGGTATTGGAGTGGCCATCACAAAGCCTGACCTCAATCCTATAGAAAATGTGTGCAGAACTGAAAAAGTGTGTGCGAGCAGGAGGCTTACACCCTGACTCAGTTACACCAGCTCTGTCGGAGAATGGTCCAAAATTCACCCAACTTATTGTGGGAAGCTTGTGGAAGGCTACCCGAATGTTTGACCCAAGTTAAACAATTTAATGGCAATGCTACCAAATACTAATTGAGTGTATGTAAACTTCTGACCCACTGGGAATGTGATGAAATAAATAAAACCTGTTAATAAATCATTCTCTCTACTATTATTTCTGACATTTCACATTCTTAAAATAAAGTGGTGATCCTAACTGACCTAAGACAGGGAATCTTTACTTGTGATTAAATGTCAGGAATTGTGAAACTGAGTTTAAATGTATTTGGCTAAGGTGTATGTAAACTTCTGACTTCAACTGTATGTTCTGTTCCAAATCTGTAACCACTCTGTTTCATATTTATACTGCCATTTATTACATGTGGAATGTATTCTCTTTTTTATGGAGTTGGACAGCTGTGTACTGAATACTAAGAACATTTGTAGCTAAAGGATTTCAGCACATATCCAATTTCAGATTTGTAAACATGTATATAATTTTTCTTAGTACTTGTCTAATGGCTTTTATTTTACAGAGTGTTTCTCAGCAGTGTTTGTATCAGGAGTTATCCACATTTTCTTTGACGATCCACAAGTCCAGTGGTACCACACGTTTCTACACCATGATAAAGTTGGTTTGAGATTTGATGTTCGCCTTACATTCGGATCTTCAATAGCTTGCAACGATTTGAGCTACACACCTCAGGTTTTTTATGAAGGAAAAAAAGTGTACACCATTGCACAGGTCTTATTTTCCCGATTCTTGACGGGAGTATTCTTGTAGTCACAGGCAACAGTGTAGGCTGCCTGGAGCACCTTCAATGCAACTAGTTAGGGACCATCAGCAAAGTGCATGATCATGATATTCACATTTTAATAGCTCTTCAACCATATGATTTAGCGACCTCATTTCAACTGCCCATTATTCCTTATATAGAGAAGAATTTTGCACAACATTTAGTTCTCATATATATATAAATCGGCAAAAAAGAAACGTCCTCTCACTGTCAACTGTATTTTCAGCAAACTTAACATGTGTAAATATTTGTATGAACATAATTTCCAACAACTGAGACATAAACTGAACAAAGTTCCACAGACATGTGACTAACAGAAATGGAATAATGTGTCTCTGAACAAAGGGGGGGGGGAAATAAAAAATAACTGTCAGTATCTTGGTGTGGCCACCAGCTGCATTAAGTACTGCAGTGCATCTCTCCTCATGGACTGCACCAGATTTGCCAGTTCTTGCTGTGAGATGTTACCCCACTCTTCCACCAGGCACCTGCAAGTTCCTGGACCTTACTGGGGGAATGGCCCTAGCCCTCACCCTCCGATCCAACAGGTCCCAGACCTGCTCAATGGGATTGAGATCCAGGCATTTCACTGGCCATGGCAGAACACTGACATTCCTGTCTTGCAGGAAATCACGCACAGATGAGCAGTATGGCTGGTGGCATTGTCATGTCAGGATGAGCCTGCAGGAAGGATACCACATCAGGAAGGAGGATGTCTTCCCTGTAACACACAGCGTTGAGATTGCCTGCAATGACAAACAAGCTCAGTCCGATGATGCTGTGGCACACAACCCCAGACCATGACGGACCCTCCACCTCCAAATCGATCCCATTCCAGAGTACAGGCCTCGGTGTTAACGCTCATTCCTTCGACAATATGTGCAACTCCGACCATCACCCCTGGTGAGACAAAACCGGACTCGTCAGTGAAGAGCACGTTTTTCCAGTCCTGTCTGGTCCAGCGGCTGGGTTTGTGCCCATAGGTGACGTTGCGGTGATGTCTGGTGAGGACCTGCCTTACAACAGGCTACAAGCCTCAGTCCAGCCTATCTCAGCCTATTGCAGACAGTCTGAGCACTGATGGAGGGATTGTGCGTGTGTAACTCGGGCAGTTGTTGTTGCCATCCTGTACCTGTCCCGCAGGTGTGATGTTCGGATGTACCGATTCTGTGCAGGTGTTGTTACATGTGGTCTGCCACTGCGGAGGACGATCAGCTGTCCGTCTTGTCTCCCTGTAACGCTGTCTTAGGCGTCTCACAGTACGGATATTGCAATTTATTGCCCTGGCCACATCTGCAGTCCTCATGCCTCTTGCAGCATGCCTAAGGCACATTCACGCAGATGAGCAGGGACCCGGGCATCTTTCTTTGGTTGTGTTTTTTAGTCAGTAGAAAGGCCTCTTTAGTGTCCTAAGTTTTCATAACTGTGACCTTAATTGCCTACCGTCTGTAGGCTGTTTAGTGTCTTAACGACCGTTTTCACAGTGCATGTTCATTAATTGTTTATGGTTCATTGAACAAGCATGGGAAACAGTGTTTAAGACCCTTTACAATGAAGATCTGTTGAACTCAATCCCATTGAGCACGTCTGGGACCTGTTGGATCGGAGGGTGAGGGCTAGGGCCATTCCCCCCAGAAAGGTCCAGGAACTTGCAGGTGCCTTGGTGGAAGAGTGGGGTAACATCTCACAGCAAGAACTGGCAAATCTGGTGCAGTCCATGAGGAGGAGATGCACTGCAGTACTTAATGCAGCTGGCGGCCACACCAGATACTGACAGTTATTTTTTATTTCCCCCCCCCCCTTTGTTCAGAGACACATTATTCCATTTCTGTTAGTCACATGTCTGTGGAACTTGTTCAGTTTATGTCTCAGTTGTTGGAAATTATGTTCATACAAAAATTTACACATGTTAAGTTTGCTGAAAATAACAGTTGACAGTGAGAGGACGTTTCTTTTTTTGCCGAGTTTATATATATTATGAGAACTAAATGTTGTGCAAAATTCTTCTCTATATAAGGAATAATGGGCAGTTGAAATGAGGTCGCTAAATCATATGGTTGAAGAGCTATTAAAATGTGAATATCATGATCATGCACTTTGCTGATGGTCCCTAACTAGTTGCATTGAAGGTGCTCCAGGCAGCCTACACTGTTGCCWTGTGACTAAGAAACTCSCGTCRGAATCGGGAAAATAAGACCTGTGCAATGGTGTACACTTTTTTTCCTTCATAAAGAACCTGAGGTGTGTAGCTCAAATCGTTTGCAAGCTATTGAAGATCCGAATGTAAGGCGAACATCAAATCTCAAACCAACTTTATCATGGTGTAGAAACGTGTGGTACCACTGGACTTGTGGATCGTCAAGAGAAATGTGGATAACTTCTGATACAAACACTGCTGAGAAACACCTGTAAAATACAAAGCCATTAGACAAGTACTAAGAAAAATTATATACATGTTTACAAATCTGAAATTGGATATGTGCTGAAAATCCTTTAGCTACAAATGTTCTTAGTAATTCAGTACACAGCTGTCCAACTCCAATAAAAGAGAATACATTCCCACATGTATAAATGGCAGTATAAATATGAAAACAGAGTGGTTACAGATTTGGAACAGAACATACAGTTGAAGTCAGAAGTTTACATACACTTACATTTGTAGGTGACATACAAATACATTTAAACTCAGTTTTTCACGATTCCTGACATTTAATCCAAGTAAAAATTCCTTCTTAGGTCAGTTAGGATCACCACTTTATTTTAAGAATTGAAATGTCAGAATAATAGTAGAGAGAATGATTTATTAACAGGTTTTATTTTTTCATCACATTCCCAGTGGGTCAGAAGTTTACATACACTCAATTAGTATTTGGTAGCATTGCCATTAAATTGTTTAACTTGGGTCAAACTTTGGGTAGCCTTCCACCTTCCACAATAAGTTGGTGAATTTTGGTGTGTAAGCGTCTTCTTGCTCCACACACTTTTTCAGTTCTGCACACACATTTTCTATAGGATTGAGGTCAGGGCTTTGTGATGGCACTCCATACTGACTTTGTTTGTCCTTAAGCCTTTTGCCACAACTTTGGAAGTATGCTTGGGGTCATTGTCCATTTGGAAGACCCATTTGCGACCAAGCTTTAACTTCCTGACTGATTCTTGAAATGTTGCTTCAATATATCCACATAATTTTCCTTCCTCATGAGCCATCTATTTTGTGAAGTGACCAGTCCTCCTGCAGCAAAGCACCCCCACAACATGATGCTGCCACCCCGTCTTCACGGTTGGGATGGTGTTCTTCGGCTTGCAAGCATCCCCTTTTTCCCCAAACATAATGATGGTCATTATGACAAACAGTTCTATTTTTGTTTCATCAGACCAGAGGACATTTCTCCAAAAAGTATGATCTTTGTCCCCATGTGCAGTTCAAACCGTAGTCTGCTTTTTTATGGCGGTTTTGGAGCAGTGGCTTCTTTCTTGCTGAGCGGCTTTCAGGTTATGTCGATATACGGATTGTTTTACTGTGGATATATAAACTTTTGTACCTGGGGACAAATATCATACTTTTTGGAGAAATGTAAACAGTCAATAACACAAAAGAAAAGAAAAATAGAAAGATCTATGTACAGTGTGTGCAAATGTAGAAGAGCAGGGAGATAGGCAATAAATAGGCAATAAATAGGCCCTAGAGGTGAAAATAATTACAATTTAGCATTAATACTGGAGTGATAGATGTGCAGATGATGATGTGCCAGTAGAGATACTGGSGTGCAAATGAGCAAGAGGGTAAGTAATAAAATGAGGATGTGCTAGTCGGGTGTGCTATTTACAGATTGGCTGTGTACAGGTGCAGTGGTTGGTAAACTGCTCTGGCAGCTGATGCTTAAAGTTAGAGAGGGAGATATAAGACTCCAGCTTCAGAGATTTTTGCAGTTCGTTCCAGTCATTGGCAGCAGAGAACTGAAAGGAAAGGCGGCGAAAGGAAGTGTTGCCTTTGGGGATGACCAGTGGCAGCGATACATGCTGGAGCGCGTGTTATGGGTGGGTGTTGCTATGGTGACCAGTGAGCTGAGATAAGGCGGGGCTTTACCTAGCAAAGACTTATAGATGACCTGGAGCCAGTGGGTTTGGCGACGGATATGTAGTGAGGGCCAGCCAACGAGAGCATACAGGTCGCAGTGGTGGGTAGTATATGGGGCTTTGGTGATAAAACGGATGGCACTGTGATAGACTACATCCAATTTGTTGTGTAGAGTGTTGGAGGCAATTTTTTAAATGACATCACCGAAGTGGGCTCGAACCAGGGACCTTCTGCACACATCGACAACAGCCACCCTCGAAGCATCGTTACCCATCGCTCCACAAAAGCCACGGCCCTTGCAGAGCAAGGGGAACAACTACTTCAAGGTCTCAGTGACATCACCGATTGAAACGCTATTAGCGCGCACCCGCTAACTACCTAGCCATTTCACATCGTTACACATGCACTTAGTTTTACTAGCGTTTAAAAGCAGATGGAGGCCATGGAAGGAGTGTTGTATGGCGTTGAAGCTCGTTTGGAGGTTTGTTAGCACAGTGTCGAAAGAAGGGCCAGATGTATACAGAATGGTGTCGTCTGCGTAGAGGTGGATCAGAGAATCACCAGCAGCAAGAGCGACATCATTGATATATACAGAAAAAAGAGTTGGCCCGAGAATTGAATGATGTGGCACCCCTATAGAGACTGCCAGAGGTCCGGACAACAGGCCCTCAGATTTGACACACTGAACTCTATCTGAGAAGAAGTTGGTGAACCAGGCAAGGTAGTCATTTGAGAAGCCATTTGAGAAGCCAATTTGATTTTGATTAATATTATGGTGTTTCTCAGGTTTCCGTTAGGATGGAATGGAAAATATGTCGCTGTACAACGTGACGGTCGGTGAAGTAGACTTACAGTCACAAGTGGATTGGAGGATTCTAAACTGTTTGCCTTCATTAGACAACTTTTGTTCCAATATTTTTGTAAATCAGTGATATTTATTCCCATAGTAATTCGTATATGGATCCAATAACTAAATCACCAATTGCATTTTTGGAAAAGTATTTTTTATCATTATTTTTTAACGGAAAAGCATAAACGGGAAAAGCACAGAGAGATCCTTGACTGAAAACCTGCTCAGAACCCAGGACCTTCAGAATGTGTGCGCGAAGGTTCACCTTCCAACAGGACAACTACCACTAAACACACAGCGAAAGACAACGCAGGAGGGGTTTGGGACAAGTCTCTGAATGTCCTTGAGTGGCCCAGCCAGAACCCGAACTTAAACCTGATCGAACATCGCTGGAGAGACCTGAAAATAACTGTGCAGCAACCGCTACCCCATCCAACCTGACTGAGCTTGAGAGGATCTGCAGAGAAGAATGGGAGAAACTCCCGCAAATACAGGGTGCCAAAGCTGGTAGCGTCATACCCCAAGAACGCGACCGCTGTAATCGCTGCCCAAATTGGTGCTTCAACAAAGGTACTGAGTAAAGGGTCTGAAATACTTTAGAAAATGTAATATTCAGTATTATTTAATATATAACCACAAATTTTTCGAAAAACCATGTTTTTGATTTTTGAGGTCAATTTATCGGGGTGAGTTCGTTGTTGTAGATTGATGCGCAGGGGTGGAAAACCAATTTCATAAATTGGCTCACTGTTTGAAGATCACAGGTCTGTCAGTCTAATGGACCTCATCAAGATTCTTCTATCTAATAATTTTCTTCTGTTCCATGTTCATTCGGGAACAGCAGGGGAAGCACAGATTAAGAGATGTCTGAGGTCTCTAACTGTGAAGTTTGATGTGATCATGTTGATTTACTAAAAAAGAGCATGCCCAAAGTCACGAGCAGGCGGGACCATCTCTTCCAAAATAACCAAACCAACAAAATCAAACAAAAACAATCGTCTGAGACAATGAATTATATACAGTGCCTTGCCAAAAGTAATCATCATACCCTTGGATTTCTTCACATTTTATTGTTGTTACCATTCATAAGTGCACAAATCCCCTGTTCCCAGGTGTTCTTTTTCGCACACCCACCTGCGGCTCGCCACTGGGCTGCTGGCCTTCTATGCCCACAGTATTCTGAGCCCATTATGCTCCGTTGTCGGTAATATGCTACACACCAGGGGAGTTCGGCAACCGTCTACCAAACTTGAGGAGTACCTGTTCAATGCTCGTTAACCATCTTATAAGTGCTGATATGCGGCCAGATAGGATTGGTTAAATAGAGCAACATTTTCCCGTGGAACAGTATCATTTGTTCTATTTTATAATTATAACACGTCGCGTCCATAATAATCAATACAATGTAGATCATGTGTGAATTTAAATTAAAAAATGATATCTAAATCTAAAATTATTCAAAATCTTATAAGTCACACTTCTATTGCTTTCCAATTATGGCAAATAAGTTTATAGAATGTCCAAACTAAATAAAAACCTTGTATATGAAACAAACTATTCGGCGCATCCCTTTATAAAGTTGTATACGCGGCAACGCCAGTGAGCTCTGACAGATACCAGCTGCTATAGGACTACTTTGATAGTCAAGGATAAAGACGTTTAATTCAACGCGCACAATTGTAGCGCCTCCGTTATTTGTAATATCGTACAAATAATGTGTCTCACCTGCAAATCAATTGAGATTAACTGTAAAAGACTAAATAATAATTAATTGATACATTAAACAAAATTATGGTGCACCAAAAACCAACAGCAATTAGAAATCTGGGATTAACGGTAATGTACTACTGGTGTTTCAACGTCCTAAGCACCATAGTTCTTGTGTGTTTTTGCTTGTTTTAGTGTTGGTCAGGTGCACGTGAAAGCTAAGGGTGGGATGATATGTCTATGTCTAAGTGTGTATCTAGTCTTTTGTTCCTGTTCTACTATGTTAAGCCCGTCATACATGGTTCTCAATCAGTAGGCAGCTGTCATATTCGCGGTTGTCCCTGATTATGAGATTCAATATATAGGTGGCTTGTTTTTGTGTTGGGGATTTGTGGGTAATTTGTTAATGTCTTAAACTGTTAGTACGACTTTGATGGATGACACACTTTTCGTTTGGTCACGCTTCACGTTCGATCCGGATATTTATTGTTTTTGTATTAGTTTGTATACCGTGTTCGTTTCATCTATTCGTATCTAATAAAAGGAAGATGTATTCATATCACTCTGCGTTTTGGTCCGATCCATGCTCCTCTCTTCCAGACGAGTGAAGAACGCACGCATGGAGCGCTGGTGTTGACATACCCCCAAACCGCCACGCAAGGCACCTTGTACCGCAAATAGAATGTGGAAGTCTACTGACAACAGATGCGTCAATCAAGATAATGCGCATAGAAAAAAAAATTTGTCTTGCAACTGCTACTGGACATTAACAATCTCGCCAGACAATAGCCTATCGACCATTAATCGATGCCAGTCCCGACCTAAATGGGGTGCGAGCCCTAATATACATCGCATCCCTCAGTATTAGATGGCTCCATTTTGGGGGGGTTACTTGTGAGAGGGATATTTTTTGATGAAGTCGAGGCGCGTAGCAAAGTCCACCAATCTGCACTCAGTTGGCGCTGCAATAAGCAGCACAGGCTCGCGTGATCATAAGGATGTCTTCATGACTACTAAAGTACTGATTTCCTCATCGGTAAGTAACGCCTTCTTCACCGTGGAACAGTATGGCAGTTTCACTGGTACTCCCCAGTTTGGCACTGCACTGCTCCATCTGCAATGAAAGAATACCCAGTTGGAATGCAAATGGAAATGAGCTGTAGCTGTCCATGGGATCCCCCGGTACTGCTGCTCAATTTGTTCATCCAGTTCCGGAGGTCGACGTAACCAAGGGCCATGTAAAGAGGGCCACACAAGGGCCTTCTTAGGACTCTCACTGAACTGGTTTATTACCACGCACTGAATGCCAGAACACTGTGCCTAATTACTACACCTCGCGTACTCTCACTATATTCCTACCCTGATTACGTAATCTGTATATAGCCACACTGCTAAGCAAGAAAAATTAAAGGGAACACCTTAAACAACACATGTAACTCCGAGAGTGTCAATTCCACACGACTGTCTGTCTGACACACTAAACTGTCTCACACTTTAGTGAAAGCAACACTGATTGAACAATAAATTTCACATGCTGTTGTGCAAATGGAAATAGACAAAAGGGGAAAATTATACAGGCAATGAGTCTATAGAACAACACACACATTTTTTATTCCTCACCAAAAAAGGAGTGATTCTGGGCAGGTGGTCCTTTGGCGTACACACAGTGTACTCACATTACCTCAGTTCCTATGCTTCTCTGGCTGACCCGTATTGGTACACTTTGTTGAATGCCTGGCCGTGCAACCTCACTCTTAGTTGGTATTAGCATGAGACACAGAGTATCCGCGTAATCACCCACCATGGCTAAACAGTTGGAGCTCAGGTAGTGCAAGTTATCATGTATCCCCCAGGATGGCACACTCAAATGCGAGCTGGGCCAAAATCAGGTTATGCTGTGTCTGTACAGACGTAGTGTACAGAGAAAACGGTGGATGTGCGCTACCCACAGGAGACAGGCCAGTTTTTTCACATTCCTAGAGAGTAAGCGTGGAAGGAGGCCGTAGGATGTCGCAATGACAACCAGGCCGCAATGAGCCAACAGATGGCTACCCTTTCTTCCGCCTTTGTGCGAGAGGAGGAATGCGACTGAGCCAAAGAGCATCGTGCATAAAATGACCCGTCCAGCCAGAGGCCAACAATGGTGCCATTGGAGTGTGCTGCTGAACAACATCAGACTACGGTCAGAAAACAGGAGCTCCCTAATGAGGGTGGGCATGAGGGCCCGTACGTCCACAGGTGCGCGGTTGTGCTTACAAGCCCAGGCGAGATCCGTGCAGGAAGTTTGGGTGCGAATGGCCAGTAAGAAACACCAGATGTGGCAATATCGCCAGCTGGGCCCTGTGCTCATATACACATGATGAAAGAAGTTGTTCGATCTTACTAGGAAGCCACATTGATGACGAGAACACCGTGAAACATGATTGTGCGCGAGATCATGCCAGAGATGAGCGCGCGAGATACGTATCATGTCTGCCAGTGCAAAAAGAAACATCCATCGGTTCCAGCATGACCCGGATGTTTGGCCGGTTGGGAGTATTCAGTCTGGGTAATCGGAGGTGCACTATTTTTCTTTGTGGGGCCCGCACAGGCCGTCCACATGTTGCTCCTTGGCCCCCAGACGGTAGCTGACTGCCCTATTCAGGGATACGCAAGAAAAGGACTGCTGGTTAAATCAAAGTGTAGATCCTCTAGACCCCTTGTCACGTCATTGATGCTGCAGAAGCACAATGCACCAATGTATTTTGTGGCCTGCTGGAGGTCATTTTGCAGGCGCGCGCCTCCGGCAGTTGAACGCTCCTTGCACAAAGGCGGAGGTAGCGGTCCTGCTGCTGGGCGCGAGAGTTGTTGCCATCTCGCTTTTACACGTCTCCTGATGTTACTCTCGGCCTGTCTCCCTGGGTAGCGCCTCCATGAGCTCTGGACACTACGCTGACAGACACAGGCAAACCTTTTGCCAACAAGCTGTCACGCGTAGTGGATGTGTGAAGCTGTGCCATCCTGGTAACCAAACTAGCATCTAACCCACTGGAGCCACATTGAGTGAGTGGGGTTGAGTAGACTACCTGTGCTCATGCGTAAATCACACATCTTAAATCTTCTGAGGCAAAGTGGAGGAGTCACACCGCCATAAAGAGACAATTCAAAGAGTGACCAAAACTGCAGCACCGCGAGCGAAGCATAAGGAAGAGAAAGTTGTTATTGTAAGAGAAGAATCAAAAGTGCCTTAACTACTGCAGAATCACTCCTTTATTTTTGGGGGTGTCTTGCTAATTGCCTAATATATAA
The DNA here is from genome assembly GCF_002910315.2 of Salvelinus sp. IW2-2015. Taxonomy (NCBI): domain Eukaryota; kingdom Metazoa; phylum Chordata; class Actinopteri; order Salmoniformes; family Salmonidae; genus Salvelinus; species Salvelinus sp. IW2-2015. Next base: position 61,064 of record NW_019944736.1, read on the forward strand.
GATCCACTCTCTTTATTTTAGTCCTATTCCATTTGAGCAAAAAGCAGTCATAAGCGAAAATGTATTAGTCAATCACAGGTGTTGCTTCCTAAGTGGACAGTTTGATTTCAAATAGCAAAGTTGTAGATTTGACTGTGGAGTTGAGCACTTGATGCTGTTACTATAAAGTGTTCCCATTATGTATTATTTTTTGAAGCACTGTAAATGTTTTTTCTTATATATTCCCTCTGTTTCACCCAATCTGTCTTGTTGAGGGTTATTGTTCCCATGGTCCGTTGGTTGTGTGAGTAACTAGCGTTGGTTCAAGCTTTGTGCCTGCGGGTGTTTTGTTGCTGCGTGTTTTGTGCTGGCGTGTATTACGGATCTCGTCCCATGTCGTTCTACGAGGGTTTAACCCGCTCGCTCATTTTGTTTGGGTAGCATCCAAAGAGTGTTTTGTATACGTGGTTTTTTTGGGTATATTAAAAAAACTATTATGTATTTCCTGCCTGTCTCCAAATCCTTATACCAAGCGTGATAGTCAGCCTAATCTATATGTGTGTGTCTATGGCTGATTGTCTTTATATCAAGATTCCTAGTATAGAAGCGATTTTTCTTTTTGGCTCACCTTCTCCTTTAATGTAACTTGCTCAAATAGATGTTCTCTTCAACAATCTTTACCATTACTGATCGGACAGGCTTCAATCCACTCTGGTGAGAAATACCGAAGTTTGGGGAATCCCTTGGCACAGAGCAAAACCTGATTTAATCCAGCAGTCCTTTTTTCTCTTCGCAGGCAATGCAATGATGTTCATCACTCAGACATCAGTACAACTATCATAGCTATTAGTTTGTATAGCCAACAAGTCTACTAAACAACATTTGACCCTCTTAACCCCATATCGGCGGAGCTAGTGCTGATGTCCGGCGTCATCTTCTGGATTACACTTTCTCTTCAAGAAAGCCATTTTATCAGCTGGCATGACACTGACTAGACAGTGAACTCTTTGTCTTCTGAACTGGGGATCTTTATGTAGGCCAAGGATCCTCTTCTGAATGGTGACATTGATTAAACTAGCCAAGATGAGGAATAAAAAATGTGTTTTAGTATCAATACTGACTGAAACAGAGATTCCTTGGTGATGATTGTGTTTTACTTTATTCACTTACCTTGTGGCCCCTCTTTATACATGGCCGCTTTAGGGCGTTGATGAATGCATCCTTATGCACACGCTTTGCGCAACCTGCTTTCCTCGCAGACGCCATGACAATCATTGAAGACCGATGGGGTAGTCAGATTCCATGTTTCCCTTGGTTTCAATTTTGTGGGTTTGGTACTGTAAAAATAGGATGTGGCATTTCTGCATGAATTATACAGCAGAATGCAGATTTGAAAAGCCATTGCCAATTTGAGTGTAGCAGTAATTAACTTCAGAATATGTCACAAAGGCATTGTGGTAATATGTTGTGGTTTCAATAAATGGGTTTTCATATACACTTGGGTAAATAGCTTACCTTTTATGGTGAACGCTTTCACCTGCAATAGCACTGGTCAGCCCTAGTGCGATGCTGGTAATGGTGACCTCTGGAAAGACACTGTTGAATGAGTTGATACAGGCTGGACTTGCCCGCTCCGACTGGTCATGGAGCAAGACCTCAGAGTACTCTTAATATCAAGGCGTTTCCAGAACATAGTCTTTCATTTCTGCAGTATATCCTCTTTCTGACTGTCATAGGGGAGTAGAGAACAACGGTTAGATGGTAGCACTCCAGCGATACTGAACTGGTAAACGATCTTCCTTTCATCTTCCTCTCCTGCCCGGACGAGGAGGAGCATGGATTGAACCAACGCAGCGTTGTGTCATAGGACATAATGAAGTTTATTGAACAAAGACAAAACGAAAGCTATACTTGAATAACCTAACAAATAACAAACCGACCGTGCAGACCTGGTACATCGCGAAACTACGATACAAGAAAGAACTCAACGAACAG
>NW_019944737.1:0-9842 GCF_002910315.2 Salvelinus sp. IW2-2015
TATAGGGGTGCTCTAACCCCATGAACATAGGGGGATGTCTCTAACATCCTAAGTGAACTACAGAGGGGATTAGTATCCTAACATCCAGTGAACTCAGGGGGATTAGTCTCCTAACATCCCAGTGAACGACAGGGGGATTAGTCTCCTAACATCCCAGTGAACTACAGGGGGATTAGTCTCCTAACATCCATGTAACTACAGGGGGATTATCTCCTAACATCCCAGTGAACTATAGGGGATTAGTCTCCTAACATCCAGTGAACTACTGGGGATAGTCCTCTAAATCCCAGTGAACTACAGGGGGATTAGTCTCCTAACATCCCAGTGAACTAGAGGATTAGTCCCTAACATCCAGTGAACTACAGGGGGATTAGTCTCCTAACATCCTAGTGAAGCTACAGGGGATTAGTCTCCTAACATCAACAGTGAACTATAGAGGTTGTCTCCTAACATCCCAGTGAACTACAGGGGATTAGTCTCCTAACATACAGTGAACTATAGAGGGATTAGTCTCCTAACATCCCAGTGAACTATAGGGGATTAGTCTCCTAACATCCCAGTGAACTACAGGGGATTAGTCTCGATAACAAACAGTGAACTATAGGGGATTAGTCTCCTAAAATCCAGTGAACTATAGGGGGATTATCTCTAACATCCCAGTGAACTACAGGGATTAGTCTCCTATACATCCCAGTGAACTACAGGGGGATTAGTCTCCTAACATCCAGTGAACTATAGGGATTAGCTCCTAACATAAAGTGAACTATAGGTGGATTAGTCTCCTAACCCAGTGAACTATAGAGGGGATTTAGTCTCCTAACATTCCCAGTGAACTATAGGGGATTAGTCTCCTAACATTCAGTGAGACTACAGGGGATTAGTCTCCTAACATCTCAGTGAACTAGGGGGATTAGTCTTCCTAACATCCCAGTGAACTAGAGGGATTAGTCTCCTAACATCCAGGAACTATAGGGGATTAGTCTCTAACATCCAGTGAACTAGAGGGGGATTAGTCTCCTAACATTCCAGTGAACTACAGGGGATTAGTCTCCTAACATCCAGTGAACTACAGGGGGATTGTCTCCTAACATCTCACGTGAACTATAGGGGATTAGTCTCCTAACATCCCAGTGAACTAGAGGGGATTAGTCTCCTAACATCCCAGTGAACTAGGGGATTAGTCTCCTAACATCCCAGTGAACTACAGGGGATTAGTCTCCTAAATCCCAGTGAACTACAGGGGGATTAGTCTCCTAACATCCCAGTGAACTAAGGGGATTAGTCTCCTAACATCCCAGTGAACTATGGGGGATTAGTCTCAACATCTCAGTGAACTATAGGGGGAATTAGTCCTCTAACATCCCAGTGAACTATAGGGTGGATTAGTCTCCTAACATCCCAGTGAACTACTAGGGTGATTAGTCCTCTAACATCCCAGTGAACTCAGGGGGATTATCCTACATCCCAGTGACTATAGGGGGATTAGTCTCCTAACATCTTCAGTGAACTATAGGGATTAGTCTCCTAACACCCAGTGAACTATAGGTGGATTAGTCCTCCTAACATCCAGTGAACTATAGGGTGATTAGTCTCCTAACATCCCAGTGAACTCAGGGGGATTAGTCTCCTAACATCCCAGTGAACTACAGGGGGATTAGTCTCCTACATCCCAGTGAAACTACAGGGGATTAGTCTCCTAACATCCCAGTGAACTACAGGGGGGATTAGTCTCTAACTCCCAGTGAACTAAGGGGATTAGTCTCCTAACATCCCAGTGAACTACAGGGGATTAGTTCTCCTAACATCCCAGTAACTACAGGGGATTAGTCTCCTAACATCCCAGTGAACTACAGGGGTTAGTCTCCTAACATCCACAGTGAACTATAGGGGATTATCTCCTAACATCCAGTGAACATAGGGGATTGTCTCTAACTCTCCAGTGAACTACAGGGGGATTAGTCTCCTAACATCCAGTGAACTATAGAGGGATTAGTCTCAACATCCCAGTGACTATAGGGGATTAGTCTCCTAACATCCAGTGAACTAAGCTACAGCGGGGATTAGTCTCCTAACATCCCAGTGAACTACAGGGGGATAGTCTCAAACATAACAGTGAACTATAGAGGGATTCTCCTAAAATCCAGTGACTATAGGGATTAGTCTCCTAACATCCCAGTGAACTACCAGGGGGATAGTCTCCTAACATCCCAGTGAACTACAGGGGGATTAGTCTCCTAACATCCAGTGAACTATAGAGGGATTAGTCTCCTAACATGCAGTGAACTATAGTGAGGGATTGTTCCTAACCCCCCCCAGTGAACTATAGAGGGATTATCTCCTAACATTCCAGTGAACTATAGGGGATTAGTCTCCTAACATCCCAGTGAACTATAGGGGGGATTAGTCTCTAACATCTCAGTGAACTATAGGGGATTAGTCTCCTAACATCCCAGTGAACTAGAGGGGGATTAGTCTCTAACATAACAAGTAATACAGGGGGATTTAGTCTCCTAACATCCAGTGAACTATAGGGGGATTAGTCTCCTAACATCCCAGTGAACTCAGAGGGGATTAGTCTCCTAACATCCAGTGAATACAGGGGGATTAGTCTCCTAACATCCAGTGAAACTCAGGGGATTAGTCCTCATAACATCCTAGTGAACTAACAGGGATTATCCTAACTCATGATAAGGGGATTAGTCTCTAATCCCAGTGAACATAGGGGGATTAGTCTCCTAATCCATCCAGTGAAACTCAATGACATGTTAAAAGCCGTTCTAACACGTATTTTGAACAAGTTCAATGCATGTCTTAAGATAACACACCTAATACAAAGGCCCGTACAGCATGTTACAATAACATCAATTTGTACCGAGGCAGAGCATATCATAAACCCAATTAAATTGTTGTACAAAATGGCACGTAAATAGCCTACTAATAAGAGTTAATTTGCTTCCCTTTAGTTGAGCTGACACCCGTTCCGTGAAGAAACAGCAGTGCTGGATCTTGGACCAGCAACAAAAACAGCAGACAGGCCAAGCAACGCCCAGAACTGACATGAACCAAGCTCAGATTGATGTTTGGAGCTGGAGAGAGAGAAAAATCTACTGCAGATCGAGGTCCTGAATTTACAAAAAATAGCTACAGCAAATTCAGAACGGACCACTCTTCAGGGAAACGAATGCCACTGTGTAAAGAATGCCGATCTTTATATTTATTAAAACAATTATTTATTAAAACAATGCTTTCCCAAGCAGTTTGGTGTCCTCCAGTCTTGTCCACTCTTGTGTTCTGGTGCTTTCAGTTCCACACGGTATGGTACTGAGATATACATTTGAATATAGATAGACTAATTAGGAATTGTACGTGCGATCAAAATATAATATAGCTTTTTACATGATACCAATGTTACATGATACACACCTTAGGCTGCAAAATGGTTCTCAATCAAGGTTGCCAGCATTCCATTGGCATCAGCAGCATGTTGCACCTGGCCATCTTCTCCATTCTCCTCAGGTAGGTCCTCCTCAGCCATCTTCTCATTCTCCTCAGGTAGGTCTCCTCAGCCTTTCTCCATCTCCTCAGGTAGGTCCTCCTCAGCCATCTTCTCCATTCTCCTCAGGTAGGTCTCCTCAGCCATCTTCTCCATTCTCCTCAGGTAGGTCTCCTCAGCTCTTTCCATTCTCCTCAGGTAGGTCTCCTCGCCATCTCTCCATTCTCCTCAGCCATCTTCTCCATTCTCCTCAGGTAGGTCTCCTCAGCCATCTTCTCCATTCTCCTCAGGTAGGTCCTCCTCAGCCAGGTCCTCCTCAGTCTCCTCAGGTAGGTCCTCCTCAGCCAGGTCCTCCTCAGCCTCCTCAGGTAGGTCCTCCTCAGCCAGGTCCTCCTCAGCCTCCTCAGGTAGGTCCTCCTCAGCCAGGTCCTCCTCAGTCCCCTCAGGTAGGTCTCTCTCACCAGTCTCCTCAGTCTCCTCAGGTAGGTCCTCCTCAGTCTCCTCAGCGGTTCCTCAGCCAGGTCCTCCTCAGTCTCCTCAGGCAGGTCCTCTTCAGTCTCCTCAGGTAGGTCCTCCTCAGCCTCCTCAGGTAGATCTCTTCAGTCTCCTCAGGTAGGTCCTCCTCAGCCCTGCTCAGTAGGTCCTCCTCAGTCCTCTCAGGTAGGTCCTCCTCAGCCTCCTCAGGTAGGTCCTCCTCAGCCTCCTCAGGTAGGTCCTCCTCAGCCTCCTCAGGTAGGTCCTCCTCAGTCTCCTCAGGTAGGTCCTCCTCAGCCTCCTCAGGTAGGTCCTCTCAGCTCCTCAGGTAGGTCCTCTCAGTCTCCTCAGGTAGGTTCCTCAGTCTCCTCAGTAGGTCCTCCTAGTCTCCTCAGGTAGGTCCTCTTCAGTCCTCCTCAGGTAGGTCCTCCTCTCAGTCTCTCAGGTAGGTCCTCCTCAGCCTCTGCCTCCTCAGGTAGGTCCTCCTCAGCCTCCTCAGGTAGGTCCTCCTCAGCCTCCTCAGGTAGGTCCTCCTCAGCCTCCTCAGGTAGATCGTCTCCTTGTCTCTTGCCAAAGTTATACAGAACCGCAACTGCAGTAATGATTGTCAGTGTAGTGTCCATCTTCGTGCAGAGCCTTTAGGCAGGGGATCTTTTGTTCCACACTCCAAAAACTCTCTATGAGAGCTCTTGTCAGGATATGAGAGGTGGTCTATTCTCTCTCTCTATGAGAGCTCTTGTCAGGATATGAGAGGTGGTCTATTCTCTCTCTCTATGAGATCTCTTGTCAGGATATGAGAGGTGGTGTATTCTCTCTCTCTATGAGAGCTCTTGTCAGGATATGAGAGGTGGTYTTCTCTCTCTCTATGAGASCTCTTGTCAGGATATGAGTGGTTGTGTTCTCTCTCTCTTCAGTTGTCTGGGGGTTTAAAAGGGGAGTCATAAGGTACCCACGACAGGCATATCCATTGTCACCTAGTAGGTGGCCTTCATACGCCCCCCTTTCCAGCATTTCACACAGACGACTATTGTCAAAGATTCTGCTGTCATGGCTGGATCCTGGCCGTCTAGCTAGGATGTTGGTGAGCTGACCTTTGACATCACAGACAGGCTGCACGTTGATGGAGCAGTAACCTTTCCGATTACAGAATAGTTCTCCATTCTCACCACCAGGGTTGGGAATAGGAATGTGTGAACAGTCTATTGCCCCTAGTACACCGGGGAATCTAGCTCTCCTGTAAAAATCCACCGTTATCATGAAACTCAACAGGATTCAACCGGTCTCTAATTATTCTCTGAGGAACTCTGTCGTTTTGGTCTCTCCACAGTAGATTTTATCTGTTAAACCACCTCAAGTGGCAGTTTAGAATTAATCTCCAATCTAAGTAAAACATGTTTTATTGAGCAACAGGCTTAAAATTAATCTAGGTTTAAAGTGAAAACTAAATTTATATTAGAGGAAGGATTTAATTTAACTAGGATTAATTTAAAACTAGGTTTAAAATTTGGTGCAACAAGATGAATAGATAAACCWTGATTTAAACCAGTTTAAGAGTTAATCCATGTTGGTGAAACTCACCCACAATGTGGGCTGTGCATCATGCAGACGCATGACATTATAATGAAATCAATAAATCATATTAATATGGACAGATACAATTCAAACATGACCATATTAAATAGACAACAGTCACACAGGCACACTTTCCACTCAGCTCCAGGGCTAGTAATGTTGAAGGGTAAATGAGATCAAAGATTAAATATTATTCAGACAGACGGGGGGGAAATGGAACCATATCTATTCTCAGTCTGATTAAAATGAGTTGTGTGTGTATTTCCATGCTTAGTGCTGATCCTCTGACTCGGAGGAAGTCTCTAAATACTTCTAGTAGACACTAATATGAATCAGGCTGTTGTCAACTTTCAATATAAACCTGTCAGTTAATATTGTTTTATTTACAATTTAAATTGTTGATTTATAACCTGTCAGTTTATACAGAATAATAKAAATATTCCAAAACATGCATCCAGGTTTGCAACAACGCACTAAAGTTATACTGCAAAAAATGTGGCAAAGCAATTGACTTTTTTGTCCTTGAATATAAAGTGTTATGTTTTGGGCAAAATCCATACAACACATTACTGAGTATCAGTCTATATTTTCAAACATAGCCGTGGCTGCATCATGTTATGGGTATGCTTGTAGTCGTTAAGGACTGGGGAGTTTTTCAGGATAAAAAAAAGAAATAGAATGGAGCTAAGCACAGGAAAAATCCTAGAGGAAAACCTGGTTCAGTCTGCTTTCCACCAGACAATGGGAGATGAATTCCCCTTTCAGCAGGAACACAAGGCTAAATCTACACTGGAGTTGCTTACCAAGAAGTCAGTGAATGTTCCTGCATGCCCGAGTTACAGTTTTGACTTAAATCTACTTGAAATTCTATGGCAAGACCTGAAAAGTGTTGTCTAGCAATGATCAACAACCAATTTGACAGAGGTTGAAGAATTTTGAAAAGAATAATGGGCAAATATTGCACAATTCAATCTTAGAGACTTACCCAGAAAGACTCACAGCTGTAATCGCTGCCAAAGGTGTTTCTACAAAGTATTGACTCAGGGATGTGAATACTTATAAAAAATTTGATATTTCTGTATTTCATTTTCACAKAAAAATCCAACATTTCGAAAAAACATKTTTTCACTTTGTCAATATGAGGTATAGTGTGTAGTGTGTAGTGTGTATAGTGTATATATGGGTGAGAAGAAAATATGGAATAAGTCAAGAGGTAGGAATAGTTTCTGAAGGCCCTGTATGTGGATTTACTCACCTCTCCACAGGTCTGTCCACCTGTCGTGCCGAGTGGGAACAACTGCAAAACAAAAGACATGATTGAGAAAACATTCCCCAGTTGTACCTCCCCTGCCTCAGAGCTGTACATGGCTCTGCTTCGTCTGAATCAGGAGCTTTTCATACTGTCAACCAACATATATCCAGGTTATTGCTTTAACTCAAGAGGAATGCATGACTTTGATATCAGTATCCTGATTTTAAGAGCCAACTAACTTGGCCACCGGCGTAAATATTTGAGACGCCAGCGTTTATTCCCTAAATACCAGAAAACACAAAGTATTTTCAGCTTGAAAATAAACATTCCTCCTACCATAACTAAATGTGCTTATGTCTCTGCACGGACTGCTCGTTGGGCTTGTAGGCTGGGTATCTGTAAAGCACTTACAACTGCTGATGTAAAAAAGGGCTTTTATAAAATAAATTTTTTAGTGAAATTTGATTGAAACCTGCCTATGTGATGACAGGCTTATCCTGACTGTGTTCTGTTTAATAGCATACACCAGCTTGTTCCAGCCTGGATATCATCCTGGCTGTGTTCTGTTTAATAGCATACACCAGCTTGTTCCAGCCTGGATATCATCGACATTGTTTTGAATTCATGTTGACCATTCTGTCTTTTGTCCACTGAATCGTTAAATCAGCAAGTGCTGACGGTGAGGCAGACATGCCTATTGTCCGAATGCCACGTCATTCAGCCAATAATAGCTCTGAGATGTCTACTGTTGATATGTAGCCTGCTGTGGCATTGACGTTATAATTAAATCTTTTGCAGCAAACACAAATGGCTATTATGTATCTCAAAGGGTAGGAAAGGGAAACAGTGACTGTCTGTACCAACCTCTATGATTCGACGGTACTCCACATCAATCTGAAAGACAAAGTCTGTGCCTCCAACATACAGCTCTTCACCATCTTCTGGGTGGAAGAAGACGGTGTGGTTCTGAGTGATGTTATAATCCAGCCTGTCTCCTAGTTTGTCCGGGGAGGGAGGAATGGAAACGTTATGGAGCTGAATGGAGGCACAGTCACAGAATGAATAAGCTGCATGAGCTATTATTTACAATTAGTAATTATATTTCTCTGGGTACAATAGAAGGCTTCAGAAAACAAAATGGCAACAACGCAAGAATGTACATTTGAAGAAATTAAAAAGAACAGAACTTTTGTCCATAATATTTTGTGGTTAGATGTCTATACAGTAGTGCTCCACAGACAATACTGTGTGGCACTATTCATTTCACTCACGTATGATGGAAGGCATCATGTTGGTTGTAAGGGCATACAGTGTCATTCTACAGAGTCAAGTAGCATCGTTACATACGGTTGAAGTCATCATGTAGACGCAGTCATCCCACGCAGTGTGACATTCTGTTGAATTAWCTTATTAGSCTAATTCCTTTCCATTTAGCGTTAGGCTAATTCCTTTCCATTTAGCGTTAGGCTAATTCCTTTCCATTTAGGGTTAGGCTAATTCCTTTCCATTGAGGGTTAGGCTAATTTCCTTTCCCATTTAGGGTTAGGCTAATTCTTTCCATTTAGGTTAGGCTAATTCCTTTCCATTTAGCGTTAGGCTAATTCCTTTCATTTAGCGTTAGGCTAATTCCTTTCATTTAGGGTTAGGCTAATTCTTTCATTTAGGGTTAGGCTAATTCTTTCATTTAGGTTAGGCTAATTCTTTCCATTTAGGGTTAGGCTAATTCCTTTCCATTTAGGGTTAGGCTAATTCCTTTCCATTTAGGGTTAGGCTAATTCCTTTCCATTTAGGGTTGGCTAATTCTTTCCATTTTAGCTTAGGCTAATTCCTTTCATTTAGGCGTTGCTAATTCCTTTCCATTTAGGGTTAGGCTAATTTCTTTCCATTTAGGTTAGGCTAATCTCTTTCATTTAGCGTTAGGCTAATTCCTTACACTTTAGGTTTAGGCTAATTCCTTTCCATTTAGGGTTAGGTATTTCTTTCCATTTAGCGTTAGGCTATATTCCTTTCCATTTAGGGTTTAGCGCAAATTCTTTCCATTAGGGTTAGGCTAATTCTTTCTTTGAATGAAACGGGCCATTGAATGACATAAGGTTAAAGTCCTCATGTGAAGTATTTGTAAGTTCATGTCACCAAGTAGAATAAAGTAGCCCTGAGCTATATCATTATGTAGCCCTGGGCTATATCATTATGTAGCCCTGAGCTATATCATTCTGTAGCCCTGAGCTATATCATTATCTAGCCCTGGGCTATATCATTATGTAGCCCTGAGCTATATCATTATGTAGCCCTGGGCTATATCACTATGTAGCCCTGTGCTATATAATTCTGTAGCCCTGACCTATATCATTCTGTAGCCCTGAGCTATATCATTCTGTAGCCCTGTGCTATATCATTCTGTAGTCCTGGGCTATATCATTCTGTAGCCCTGATCTATGTCATTCTGTAGTCCTGGGCTATATCATTCTGTAGTCCTGGGATCTATCATTCTGTAGTCCTGAGCTATACATTCTGTAATGCTGTCTCTCTCTGGGTGGTCGTTCTAATGCTGTCTCTCTGGGTGGTGTTTCTAATGCTGCTCTCTGGGGTAGTTCAATGCTGTCTCTCTGGGTGGTAGTTCTAATGCTGTCTCTCTGGGTGGTCGTTCTAATGCTGTCTCTCTGGGGTGTTCTAATGCTGTTCTCTGGTGGTAGTTATGCTGTCTCTCTGGGTGGTAGTTCTAATGCTGTCTCTCTGGGTGGTAGTTATATGCTGTCTCTTGGGTGGTAGTCTAATGCTGTCTCTCTGGGTGGTAGTTATAATGCTGTCTCTCTGGGTGGTAGTTATAATGCTGTCTCTCTGGGTGGTCGTTCTAATGCTGTCTCTCTGGGTGTCGTCTAAGCTGTGTCTCTGGGTGCGTTCTAATGCTGTCTCTCTGGGTGGTCGTTCTAATGCTGTCTCTCTGGGTGGTAGTTCTAATGCTGTTCTCTGGGTGGTAGTTCTAATGCTGTGTCTCTGGGTGGTCGTTCTAATGCTGTCTCTCTGGTGGTAGTTCTAATGCTGTCTCTCTGG
>NW_019944737.1:15351-30315 GCF_002910315.2 Salvelinus sp. IW2-2015
ATGCTGTTCTCTGGGTGGTCGTTCTAATGCTGTCTCTCGGGTGGTTGTTCTAATGCTGTTCTCTGGGTGGTCGTTCTAATGCTGTCCTCTCTTGGGTGGTCGTTCAATGCTGTCTCTCTGGGTGGTGTTCTAATGCTGTTCTCTCGGGTGGTCGTTCTAATGCTGTTCTGGGTGGTAGTTCTAATGCTGTCTCTCTGGGTGGTTGTTATAATGCTGTCTTCTCTGGGTGGTGTTCTAATGCTGTTCTCTCTGGGGTGTTTCTAATGCTGTCTCTCTGGGTGGTTAGTTCTAATGCTGTTCTCTGGGTGGTAGTTCATATTGCTGTCTCTCTGGGTGGTCGTTTCTAATGCTGTCTCTCTGGTGGTGTTCTAATGCTGTCTCTCTGGGTGGTAGTTTTAATGCTGTCTCTCTGGGGTGTGTCTTAATGCTGTCTCTCTGTGGTGGTCGTTCTAATGCTGTCTCTTCTGGGGGTAGTTCTAATGCTGTCTCTCTGCATGAGTATCACCAGCACACAAGACAGAGACTCTGCAGAGTTCACTGACTGTTATGTGATACGGTTCGAAAAACATCCCTAACTTCTTATTAACAGGTTGGGCCACTAAAATAGGCTACACGTTTACGCTGAGTGCACCAAACATTAGGAGCACCTTTTAGTCCTCAGAACAGCCTCAATCTGTCAGGTCATGAACTATACAAGGTGTTGAAAGCGTTCCACAGGGAAGCGGGCACAGGGGAAAATGTTGAGTGTGAAAAACCCAGACGCATTGTAGTTCTTGACACACTCCAACCGGTTCGCCTAGCAACTACTACCATACCCAGGTCAAAGGAACTTAAATATTTTGTCTTGCCCATTCAATCTCTGAATGGGCACCTTTACAGTAGTGCTGCCTTTGACACCATCGATCACCACATTCTTTTGGAGAGATTGGAAACCCAAATTGGTCTACACGGACAAGTTCTGGCCTGGTTTAGATCTTATCTGTCGGAAAGATTTGTCTCTGTGGATGGTTTGTTTCCTGACAAATCAACTGTACATTTCGGTGTTCCTCAAGGTTCAGTTTTTTATGTTTTCGATATATATTTTACCTCTTAGTGATGTCATTCAGAAACATGTTAACTTTCACAGCTATATGGACGATACACAGCTGTACACTTCGATGAAACATGGTGAAGCCCCAAACTTGCCCTCCCTGGAAGCCTGTGTTTCAGACATAAGGAAGTGGATGGCTGCAAACTTTCTACTTTTAAACTCGAACCAAACAGAGATGCTTGTTCTAGGTCCCAAGAAACAAACGAAGTGCTAAACTGTTGGATCTGGACAATATAACTCATTGAATGGTTGTACAGTCGTGATCAAGAATAAAACTGGTGAATGGACCCTCGGCGATTACTCTGGACCCTGGAATCTCTGTTTTGAACGAACTATCAAGACTGGTTTCATGCGACAGTTTTTTCCATGCGTAAACATGGAAATCTGAAATAAATTTTCTGTCCAAAAATGATGCTGGAAAAATTAAATCCATGCTTTTGTCACTTTCTAGATTTAGACTACTGCAGATGCGTGGCTAGTCTTTCGTCGCTAAACCCGGATAAAGCAACGTAAAATAAACTTGCCAGTTAGTGTGCTAAAACAGGCTGCTTCCATAGAAAGCTTGACTAGAACCAAATAAATTGATCATATTAACTCCAGTGCTAGCCCTTCTGCCTACACTGCTTCCATGTTAAGGCTGAGGGCTGATTTTCAAGGTTTTACTCTGCAAACCTACAAGACTTGGGTCATGGGCTTTTGCTCACCTACCTATCTCTCTGGTTTGGTACCCTGACGGCCGTTACATACCTAACACGTAGCGCGGTATAGCGGTCACAATGCAAGACGCGGCCTCCTTACTGTCCCCTAGAATTTCTAAGGCAAAATCAGCTGGAAGGGCCAGGGGCTTTTGTCTCCTATAGAGCTCAAATTTAATGGAATGGTCCTGCCTAGTGCGCAGTGTGAGGAGACGCAGACTCGGATCTCGAACCCTTTAAGTCATTTATTGAAGAACTCATCTCTTCAGATAGGGTCCCTTATGATTGCGTGTAGTCTGGGCCCAGGGGTGTGAAAACGGTAACGGAAAGGCATTGGAAGCAAAGATCGGATGCACGGCTCTTGCATGTTCCCTCACGACCTGCTGGTAATCCCTCGGTCGAGATGGGATTCTGCCGTGCTTCTGAAAGCCCCTCATGACAGGGGCTATGGAGTCACTAGGCTTACTGGTGTCTTTCCAATGCCGGTCTCCTAAGGTGGCGTGCGTGCACTTTGAGTGGGTTGAGTCAACTGATGGGTGTGAATAGATGTTGCCCTGTCCGGGTTGGAGCCTCTTTGGGTTCGGTCAGTGGGTTTGGGGAGATCTGTATGTGGTGCTATACGTGCGCAAGGCCTTCGTCCAAGGGCAGTAAAAATTTGGGTGGTTTTGAAAGCATCATCCGCTCTAGTAGGTCGTTTGGAGGCCTCGTTGCTATTTGGGAAAGTGGGTGGGGAGTTATAATCCCAGCCTGTGTTGCCCTGTCGGGGTATCACGCGGACGGGGCCTACAGTGTCTGCGCCAACCCTGCTGCAAAAGTTTATATGTGTCGGAGGGGGCCGAGGGTCCAGTTATGTCATATTCTTGGAGTATTATAATCCCATAGTCTTATCGCGTGTCCATGTGTAAATTTAAGTAATAGTCTCTGCAGTCTCTCTCCCCCCTCATCCCTCCCTGCCCATCATAATTATTGGTAGGGGTTAGACGCCGTGTAGTCGATGTACGCAAACAGCCAATTTCGTTGAAGAGTAAGAGACCGATTTTCGGATTTCTAGCATCGGATGGTGACACACAGCGGAGCGCGGCTCGACAGGCTCTGGTCCCATCCTGACGTTCCCAAAGCGCAGGATGCGGAGAAGTTGCGACCATGTAATGGGCGGGATGTGGTGGGATAGTATCATCTCCTCATGCTCAATTCTTAACGCATGGACAGAATTAATCTCTGCATTGTGTACACAGCTGAGCAGACTTATCTCTAGTTTAACCGTGGACAGATTAGTCTCCTAGTTTTAACCTGAACAGAGGATTAATCTCTAGTATTACTCTGTGAACAGGAGATTATCTCTAGTGTTGAAGCGTTGAAACAAGATTTAGGGATCTTCTAGTTAAAACCTGACAGATGTATCTTCTAGTTTATAACACTGAACAGAGTTAATCTGCTAGTGTTGAAAGCACTGATACAGATTATATCTTCTAGTTTAACCTGAGCAGATTATGCTCATAGTTATTAACGTTGACAGAGATTATGCCAGTCTAGTTATTAAACTTGAGAACAGATATTGTCGTAAAGGTTTAACTTGGACAGACTTTATTAAGTAGGGATGGTTTTTAGTTGATGATTAGATTTACGTAAAGGGGTGCGGGACATCCACTCCAGAGGGTTAAAAGATAGGACCCTTAAACCTATCAGTCGCATAAAATCATGCTTTGTCCATCTTATCTGCATGTTCAAGTCCCGTTAAATATATCTGTAGGCCTCGAACAATAAAGTGTTTTTGAGACTGCCGGGTTTCTTATTAGGACAAGCCAGGAGCTACAAGGAGGAAACAACAAAAAACTACGATTTTTTCATGAAACAGTTGCATTTTCATATAGAGGTTTATATTGACAGAATAAACTGGGCAATATTTTAATAAAAAATTAACAGGTCAGCGCCACGAAGCAAAAACCGAATAAACAATGAAATTAATATGGAATTCTGTAAGTCGGAACATGGTTTTTTCCCCCCCACGTGGAAAAATCAATATCATAAACTATGTCGCGACAACCGTGTGCGTCACGTTAGACAAGCAGCTTATTGGGCGAACTATTACAGTCAATGTAGACACTTTCGCCCATGGGATCTCCTATGATCGTTGGTATGTTAAAGAAGCCGCTTTACCAGATTGATAGGACAGCTTTGTCCCTGGGATCTCCTATGATCGTCTGATTAGAAGAACGCTTTTTACAGTATTATAGACGACTCACTGTTGTCCAGGGATATCCTAGTGATCGGTAGACGCTAGACTGGTAGTTGAATGAACCTTTAACTAGTATTATAGACACTTTGTGCCAGGGATCTCCCTTATGATCTCCTATGTAGAAGAACCCTTTAACAGTATATAGACACTATCCCCTGGGATACTTACCTATGGATGCGTTCTAAGTGTAGAAGAGAACCCTTTACACTCCTCTATTGATAGAACACTATCCCCTGGATCTTCCTAGAATCTTCCTAATGATAGCACCGCGCTTACAGTATTATAGCACACTATCCCACTGGAGATCACCTATGAGTTACTTTCTTATGACTAGAAAACCCTTTACACTATATATAGACCACTTATCCCCTGGAGATTGCTCTTGGTCTTCTATGTAGAAGGACCTCTCTGTCATCACAACACAGGGCTCTAGCTCAGCCCCCCAGTTGAATAAGTTTTGTAGCTCAATACATGTTTAATTGGATGTTAGAACACATTGGTTTTAGGGGGAACTCATCTCTTATCTGATTACCCTTCCTCCAAGACCTTTGATTCGTATGCTTTTAGATATGGTTCGATATAATATCTACGTCTTTTTTTTTAATATAAAATGCTTCATAGATTTTTGCAAGCTGAGATGTTATTCATTGTATAAATGATAAATCACTTTAACAAGGACGGTAATAACATTATTATTATTGTATTTAGTTGACACAATGAATCAGACTTGATAGCCTTCGTTGCCAAAAAATTGTCTGTAAAGAAACAGGTGTAGGTGTACAGAACAGTCACAGAGAATAGCATGTATTTACACTTGTCTCAAGAGTTAAGGTCTTTGGTATATCCCTCCACCTCGGGAAATGGAAAATTAATCGCAAGAGCAAGGAAAAACAAGCAATTTCACTTTTTTGCTTTGAATTTAGCGCTGATCAATTACTCAAAAGAATTCATTGGTGTTGCCAATGACAGGCAAAATGTCTCAAAGCGTTCCGGAATGCAATGAAAGTGAAGCGTTTCGAAGAAATGAAATACGTATGCTGTCCATGCAGTCCGTCTCCTCTGCGTTCATCACGTAGACTGGGAAATAACGGACTCAGCGCCGACGGTGTACACAACTCCGCCCCAGAGTGTGTGCGCTTGTAAACCTGACCCGCCTCCACTCCGGGTTACAAATCTAACGCTACTACTAAAATAAAACACTTTTAAATGAACTACCATTACATTACAAATATAACATTACTACTAAAATAAAACACTTCTAAAATAACTACCATCACATTACAAATCTAACGCTACTACTAAAATAAAACACTTTTAAATGAACTACCATTACATTACAAATATAACGTTACTACTAAAATAAAAACCTTATATGTCTATCTTGGTTTTATTTCGATAAGGTGAGCCAATGTGCATATGTCGTTGCCTGCCATTACTAGTTAGCTACAGCTGAGTGTTTGATAGATCCGTCTGGATTAGACCAAGACAAGAAACGAAACGCTAGACGGCTAAAAACAATCAGTTGATAACGTCTGCTAGCTAGCTAGCCTGCTGTTTGTTGCCAGGGAAACTAAACAAAGACCGCAGAGAAAGCGAGACACCCCACTRCCTCATTTTATTTGGTCGGGCYGGTGGGAGGAGACGATTAGATTAATCTCGCCGCCCGTTAAAGCATGTTTTGCACCAGTTTAAAGTTGATTGCATTAGGAATCACGAAGGTGCCCTGCTCTGTCAGACGGCGAAGTCGGCTCAAAACAAATGTAACATTAATTGTGTAGTAATTAGTAGGATTCGGTGTATTCCCATGTGATTGCTTTTGATAAAAACGCTTTATCTGCCTTCCCAATGAAAACGAGTTCTTAGATTACTGTTTGATTTGTGAAGGGAGCTCCCCCTTCCCCGCTTTGCCCCAATAACTGKGCGTAAAATAACTCCCTCAATAAGTAGACCAGAGCCAGCTGGAAGCCAGATATCGTGGAGGAACAGAAAGCATGCTCACATGAGAGAGGAAATGCCCACCTATACAGACAGGAACCTTGACAATTTTTGTTCAGTGGTAAACGGCCTGAGTAAATCATCTTATTTATCCACCATCTTTGAATTAAAGTGTTCTTCCCGAAAACTGCACTTTGGCAAAAATAGTAAGTTTAGCTAGCTAGCTACACATTGAACCAGCATCTGGGCAGAGGAGACAATGCATAGACTATGATTTTAACCATCTTATGCCGCGTTTCAAAACAACTGGGAACTCGGAAATCTCAGACTTCAGACTTCGGTGCGTTCAAGACAACTGGGAACTCAGAAAAAAAATGCTCAGACTAGGAAAATCGTTTTGAACTGTCAAACATCTCAGAATTCCAACTCGGGAACTCTGGCCTCTTTCTAGAGCTCAGACTTTCCGACCTGAAGATCACTGATGTCATGATTTGACCTCGTATTTTTCTGTGTTTCCAGTTGTGTTGAATGCACCAATATGCCACGATTTTGCCATCTCAGACAAAATGTCCATGTCGTGGGGAAATTCAGGTCGTACGTAAACGATTTTGGACGGTCTTGGCTGGTTCAGTCTCTGTGACAGTGCGCGTCTAGGTCTGCTATTCAGTACCCACTACGTCTGCTGTGTTCAGTGAGACAGGCGTCTAGCTTGCTGGATTCTCCAGTACCACTGCGTCTTGGCGGTCAGTGAGACAGGGTACTAGGCTCCTGCGGATTCAGTACCACTACGGTCTGGCTCATTCGATGAGACGGGTTCGAGTTCTGCTATCTCAGTACAGACTAACGTCATGGCTGGTTCACGTGTGAACAAGAGCTCACTAGGGCTGCTGATTAGGTACCACACCGTCTCGGCTGGTTCAAAGTGACAGCAGAGCTCTAGGTCTTGATTCAGTACCACTACGTCTTGCGTGGTTCAGTGACAGGGTCTGGTCTGTTCTTGAATTCAGTTCACGACTACGTCTTGGTGTGAGTCAGGCACCGTCTGCGCGCCGAGACTGTACAGGGTCTTCGTGAGGGTTAGCGAGGTCTCCTGGCCTGCATTCACAGAGAAGAACTATACCACGTACTGTTACTTGGCTGGTTCAGTCCTGTGACAGCCGTCTAGCGTTTGCTGAGTCAGTTACCACTAGTCTTGGCCTGGGGGGTAGTCTCAGTCTGTTTGACGAGGCAGGGTTTGGGGGGGGGTCTAGGTCTTCTGCTGTTGATTCTCAGTCCGTTGCGTTGCCAATTCAACTTATCGACGTTCGGCATCGCAAAAGCCCTTAAACCAAGTACGTCTTCTGGTTCCGGTTGATAACAGTGTTTGTCGACGTTTCTGTTTTGACAGGGTCTCTCTAGAGGTCCGGTCTTGCTGCAATTCAAAAAACAAAAAGTAAAAACAAACCAAAAACACACAATCTCCCCCAAGACCACTACGGTTCTTGGCTGCCAGCGGGGAGAACGAGGGAATCGTGGTTGGACAGCTGCGATCTAGGGTCTGCCATGATCCAATACGGTACCAATACGTCTTTGGCCTCATGTTCGTGCTACATCAGTTCTTCTGGATTTGAACAGGGTCTATTAGGGCGTCTGGAACTGATCAGTCAAACACATTATACCACTACTCTTGCTGTTCAGTAGTGTTTGACGGTTCTAGGGGTCATGCATCAAAAACACAACACAAAATCAGCACGGCACCAACCCACACACAAAAGTCACCAATACGTCCCTTGTGGCTGCTTGGGTTCTCAACAAGTAATGGACTAGTCCTAGGCGTCTAGTCGCTATATCCATCAGTACCCACTACGTCTTGGTGGTTCATTTGACAGGTCTAGGCTGCTGATCAGTACCACTACGTCTTGGCTGTTCAGTCTGTGACAGGGTCTAGTCTGCTTCAGTACCACTACGTCTTGGCTGGTTCAGTGTGACAGGGTCTAGGTCTGCTGATTCAGTACCACTACGTCTTGGCTGGTTCATGTGACAGGGTCTAGGTCTGCTGATTCAGTACCACTACGTCTGGTGGTTCAGTGTGACAGGGTCTAAGGTCTGCTGATTCAGTACCACTACGTCTTGGCTGGTTTCAGTGTGACAGGGTCTAGGTCTGCTGATTCAGTACCACTACGTCTTGGCTGGTTCAGTTGACAGGTCTAGGTCTGCTGATTCAGTACCACTACGTCTTGGCTGGTTCAGTGTGACAGGGTCTAGGTCTGCTGATTCAGTACCACTACGTCTTGGCTGGTTCAGTGTGACAGGGTCTAGGTCTGCTGATTCAGTACCACTACGTCTTGGCTGGTTCAGTGTGACAGGGTCTAGGTCTGCTGATTCAGTACCACTACGTCTTGGCTGGTTCAGTGTGACAGGGTCTAGGTCTGCTGATTCAGTACCACTACGTCTTGGCTGGTTCAGTATGTGACAGGGTCTAGCTTCGATTCATACCACTACGTCTTGGCTGGTTCAGTGTGACAGGGTCTAGGTCTGCTGATTCAGTACCACTACGTCTTGGCTGTTTCAGTGTGACAGGGTCTAGGTCTGCTGATTCAGTACCACTACGTCTTGGCTGGTTCAGTGACAGGGTCTAGGTCTGCTTATTCAGTACCACTACGTCTTGGCTGGTTCAGTGTGACAGGGTCTAGGTCTGCTATTCAGTACACTACGTCTTGGCTCGTTCAGTTGACAGGTCTAGTTCTGATTCAGTACCACTACGTCTTGGCTGGTTCAGTGTGACAGGGTCTAGGTCTGCTGATTCAGTACCACTACGTCATGGCTAGTTCAGTGTGACAGGGTCTAGGTCTGCTGATTCAGTACCACTACGTCTTGGCTGGTTCAGTGAGACAGGGTCTAGGTCTGCTGATTCAGTACCACTACGTCTTGGCTCCGACTAAGTTCTGCCAGTGTCAGACATTTTGACCCTTAATTGTGTCGTGTGTGTCGTGGAGAATTGTCTCAGAAATATAATACTCTTATAAGAACTTGTGAATTCAATATAGGCTTTTAATACAAGTTATCAAGAGCCGTGCTGGTCCGCGGAATAGCCAACCCTTCTTAGCACTGGCTCTGCTTTTATACATACATAGCATTTGTGTACATCCCATATGTAAATYAAGTTACTCCCCCTTAGTTCGTCTGCCACCATTATATTCCTAATCTGAGTTCTTTGCTTGTTCACGCRCACTAACGCTCATATCTGCTTTTGGTTAGGTTATAACGATGACAGAACCCTTTTCATGTTCTAATAATAATGTAAGCATTGCATGCTCATGTTTCACGTGTCAGTCATCAGTTATTTTGCTTCCATCTTTCTTCCTGTATCCTGCTGACCATAGTACGTCCAGCTGTCATAAATGTACGTGTGGTCTTGGTTAATGTACTCTTTCAAGAATAGAGTATATCCTGGGTGTGTAGGAGTAAGTGCTTTGACATATAGAGACAGATATGACACAATTGAGCAAAAGACAGATGTACATTAGACTACAAGAGGAGAAGGCAACACGTGAGTGCATTTGCCATTCTGGTAAAAACAGGAAACCAAAGATTAAACAGATAGTATAATGGCCGAAGCCATACGTGCTTTAAAGTGCATAACTGCTTAGGGTAAAAAGGAGGAGGTGAAACTTAAAGTGCATTTATGGAAAGAGCAGGACACCATWATGAAGATTAAATAGAGGAAAGYCCATAAGTGCTTAGGGTAAAGGCCATAAGTGCTTAGGGTAAGATAGTCATATATTAATTTTAGGACACTAGAGGGTCCTGCCACCATTATAATCTAATCAAGAGCGGATACAGGCGTTATTGGGCGTAAACAAGCAGGAAGCCTGAAATGAAAGATAATGGTGGCAGATGACCTAAGGGAAGTAATTTAATTAACATATGTGATGAACTTATATGCTGTGTGTGTATAAAGACAGAGCCAGTGCTCTGGGAAGGTGTGTGATCGGCGGACCATCTAGGCTAATGATATACTTTGTATTAAAGCCTATATTGATTTCACAAGTTCTTGTAAGAGTGTCATATTTCTGAGACGATTCTCCACGACAGGTGTCATATGGCCTGGGTGTCATATGGCCTGGGTGTCATATGGCCTGGGTGTCATATGGCCTGGGTGTCATCTTCTCTTAGTGTGCATGTCCTTGCTACTTCAGCCTGGCAACTAGACCTATTTATATTTAATGTTCAGCTCTCCTTAATGGTTCGCTCCAACATGTGCCTGAAAATGTACAAGCAATTTACAAGAATATGTCTTGTTTTTGTATCTAATCTATATATTGTGTGCATGCGCACTTTGTCAAAAACAATACATAGATGATTGTACGTTTTTATTTTCATTTTTTTACCATGTGGAGTGGTTTCAGTCCCATAATGTTGTGCTCATGAGTGGCGCAGCGGTCTTAAGGCACTGCATCTCAGTGCAAGAGGTGTCACTACAGTCCCTGGTTCGAATCCAGGTGGAATGGTTTCTGTCCCATAATGTTGTTTATTCCAGGTGGAGTGGTTTTCAGTCCCATATGTTGTTTATTCCAGGTGGAGTGGTTTCAGTCCCAATTTATTTTATTTTGTATTTAATTTAACGCTTTATTTTAACTTAGGAGGTAAGTAGGCAAATTGAGAAACGTTCTCATTTACAATTGCCGTACTGGCCAGATAAAAGCCAAGCAGTTCGACACATACAACAACACATAGTGTTACCACATGGAGTAAAAAACAAACATATAGTTCAATAATACAGTGAAAAAAAAAAAAATCTATATACATATGTGAGCAAGTGAGGTGAAATAAGGGAGGTGAAGGCAAACAATATATGTTATAATAAATAAAAAATATAAAAGGCGCCATGGAGGGAAGTGGAGTACACACAGCAAGTAAAATAAAAACTTTAAAAAACAATGGAATGGTTGGTTTGCAGTGGAGAAAGTGCAAAGCTAGAGACAGAAATAAATGGGGTGCAAAGGAGCAAAATAATGGAATAAATAAATACATGTAAGCGTAAAGAGGTAGTTGTTTTGGGCTTAAATTGTAGATGGGCTTGTTGTATTTAGGTGCAACGTAATTCTATGAGCTGCTCTGACAGCTGGTGCTTAAAAGCATAGTGAGGGAGGATAGGTGTTCCAGTTTCAGAGATTTTTGTAGTTCGTTCCAGTCCATTGGCAGCACGAGAACTGGAAGGAGAAGGCTCCAAAGGAAGAATTTGGTGTTTGGGGTGACTAGAGAAGATATACCTTGGGGAGCGCGTGTAGCAGGTAGGTGTGCCTAGGTGACCAGCGAGCTGAGATAAGGGGGACTTTACCTAGCAGGGTCTGTAGATGACCTGGATACCAGTGGGTTTGGCGACGAGTATGAAAGCGAGGGCCAGCAACGAGAGTGTACAGGTCAGCAGTGGTGGGTAGTATATGGGGCTTTGGTGACAAAACGGATGGCACCCTGTGATAGACTTGCAATCCAATTTATTGAGTAGGGTTTTTGGAGGCTATTTTGTAAATGACATCACGAAGTCCGAGGATTGGTAGGATGGTCAGGTTTTACAAGGTATGTTGGCAGCATGAGTATAAGATGCTTTGTTGCGGAATAGGAAGCCAATTCTAGTTTGACTTTAGGATTGGAGATGTTTGATGTGAGGTCTGAAGGAGAGTTTACAGTCTAAACCAAGACACACTAGGTATTTGTAGGTGTCCACATATTCTAAAGTCAGAGCGTCCAAAAGTAGTGGTTGGGACAGGCGGGCAGGAGCAGGGCAGCGATCGGTTGAAGAGCATTGCATTTGGTTTTACTTGTATTTAAGAGCAGTTGGAGGCCACGGAAAGAGAAGTTGTATGGCATTGAAGCGTCGCCTGGAGGGTTTGTTAACACAGTGTCAAGAAGAAGGGCCAGGAGTATACAGAATAGTGTCGTCTGCTTAGAGGTGGATCAAGAGAATCACAGCAGCAAGAGCTGACATCCAATTGATGTAAAACAGAGAAGAAGAGTCGGTCCAAGAATTGAACCTGTGGCACCCCCATAGAGACTGCCAGATGGCCCGGACAACAGACCCTCCGATTTGGACACACTGAAACTCGATCAGAGAAGTAGTTGAGTGAACCAGGCGAGCCAATGCATTAGAGAAAACCAAGGCTGTCGAGTCTGGCCAATGAGGATGTGGTGATCTGACAGAGTCAAAGGCCTGGGCCAGGTAATCGAATACCGGCTGCACAGTATTGTTTCCTATCGATTTGGCGGTTACGATATCGTTTATGACCTTGCAGCGTGGCTGAGGTGCACCATGACCAGCTCTGAAGACCAGAATTGCAATTGCGGAGAATGTGTGTTGTGGATTCGAAATGGTCGGAATCTGTTGTTGACTTGGCCTTTCGAGACCTTAGAAAGGCAGGGTAGGATAGATATAGGTCCTGTAGCAGTTAGGGTCAAGGGTGTCCCCCCTTTGAGAGGGGGATAACCGCAGCTGCTTCCAATCTTTGGGATCTCAGACCGACACGAAAGAGCAGGTGAAGAGGCTAGTAATAGGGGTGGCAACAATTTCAGCAGATAGTGTTAGAAAGAAAGGGTCCAGATTATCTAGCCCGGCTGATTTGTAAGGTCCAGATTTGCAGCTCATTTAGAACATCAGCTGACTGTATTTGGGAGAAGAGAAATGGGAAGGCTTGGGCGAGTAGCAGAGGGAGGCAGTGCTGTTGTCCGAGGTAGGGGTAGCCAGGTGGAAAGCATGGCCAGCCGTAAAAAATGCTATTGAAATTCTCAATTATAGTGGATTTTGTCGGTGGTGACAGTGTTTCCTATCTTCAGAGCGGTTGGAAGCTGGGAGGAGGTGTTCTTATTCTCCATGGACTTTACCGTATCCCAGAACTTTTTGGATTTGTGTTGCAGGAAGCAAATTTCTGCTTGAAAAAGCTAGCCTTGGCTGCTTTCTAACTGCCTTGGTATATTGGTTCTGGCTTCCCTGAAAAGTTGCATATCACGGGGGCTGTTCGATGCTAATGCAGAACGCATAGGATGTTTTTTCTGTTTGGACAGGGGCAGTCAGGTCAGGGAGAGAACCAAGGGCTATATCTGTTCCTGGTTCTAATATTTCTTGAATGGGGCATGGCTTATTCAAGATGGTGAGGAAGGCATTTTTAAAAAATGACCAGGCATCCTCTACTGACGGGATGAGATCAATATCCTTCCAGGATAACCCCGGCCAGGTCATTAGAAAGGCCTGCTCGCTGAGTGGTTTCAGGAGCGTTTGACAGTGATGAGTGGAGGTCGTTTGACCGCTGACCCATTACGGATGCAGGCAATAAGGCAGTGATCGCTGAGATCTTGGTTGAAAACAGCAGAGGTGTATTTGGAGGCAAGTTTGTTAGGATGATATCTATGAGGGTACCGTGTTTACGGAATTGGGGTGGTACCTGGTAGGTTCATTTATAATTTGTGTGAGATTGAGGGCATCAAGCTTAGATTGTAGGGTGGGCTGGGTGTTTGAGCATGTTCAAATTTAGGTCGCCTAGCAGCACGAGCTCTGAAGATAGATGGGGGGCAATCAGTTCACAATATAGTGTCCAGAGCACAGCTGGGGCAGAGGGTGGTCTATAGCAGCGGCAACGGTGAGAGACTTGTTTTTAGAGAGGTGGAATTTTAAAAGTAGAAGTTCAAATTGTTTGGGAACAGACCTGGATAGTATAACAGAACTCTGCAGGCAGTCTTTGCAGTAGATTGCAACACCGCCCCTTTGGCCGTTCTATCTTGTCTGAAAATCTTGTAATTGGGGATGAAAATGTCTGAATTTTTGGTGTGTCTTCTAAGCCAGGATTCAGACACGGCTAAAAACATCCGGGTTGGCAGAGTGTGCTAAGCAGTGAATAAAACAAACTTAGGGAGGAGCTTCTAATGTTTACATGCATGAAGCCAAGGCTATTACGGTTACAGAAGTCATCAAAAGAGAGCGCCTGGGGAATAGGAGTGGAGCCAGGTACTGCAGCAGGCCTGGATTCCCCTCTACATCACAGAGGAACAGGAGGAGTGGTAAGGGTACGGCTAAAAGCATGAGAATGAGTCGCCTAGAGCTACTAGATCAGGGAGTAAAAGGAGGTTTCTGGGCATAAAATTAGTTTAAAGGAATAATGTACAGGACAAAGGTTATGGATAGGATGTGAATTACAGTTGGAGGTAAACCCTAGGGTATTGAGTGATGATTGAGGAGATATTGTCTCTAAAACAATTCATTTGAAAACAGGTGATTGTCATCGCCATATGTGGGTGTGTGACTGAAGAGGTGGCATATGGTATAGAGAGCAGGGCTTAGGAATCTCTCACAGTGAAAATGAGCCAATAACACTAACCAGAACAGCAATGGGAAAGGCATATTGTACATTAAGGCAGAGCATGCCTAATCGAGTGATCAATAAGGGTCAGTGAGTAGAGGTTGGTTGGGTCGTGGCGATCCCAGACAGCTGGCCGGGTTATGGCTATCGGTAGCAGCATAGATTGAAGGTTCTGTTTGTAGATACCTCTGTTGGCGTTTTCCGTACGGTAGGTTAGTGGGTTCCGTGTAGTGGGGTTCCGTGTTGGTAGGGGATCAATCCAAATTGGCAAAATAGATATATGTGACCCAAGGAAAAAATAAAATAAATAAATAATAATAATATAGTTGTCCAATATTACTGTTCAAATAGCAGCCGAATAAGACAGCTAACGATTAGCGGGCCTCAAGAGAGCGTTCAGGTAACGTCGGGACGGAGGTGCAGTTGGATAAATCCCTCGGGCAGAATAACGTCGGCAGTCAGTCGCGGCAGTCAGTTCGTGAAGGCCCGGTGGGTTCCGTATCTGCAGCAGCAAACAAAAGAAAACGGGTCCGGATGGTGATGGAACTCCTCAGCTGGCTAGCTCCAGAATTGATTAGAGTTTGCTCCGGGGTCGACGTAAGCCAATAGTCACACGGTTTGCAGCTAGCTTAGCTGCGAAATCAAGGTTACAAGTGTCCAGAGCCTGCGGCTGGAATCCGG
>NW_019944737.1:30340-44263 GCF_002910315.2 Salvelinus sp. IW2-2015
GGGGGAAAGAGGAAATGGGAAGGTTGGAGCGAGTAGCAGAGGGGAGGGCAGTGCTGTTGTCCGAGGTAGGGGTAGCCAGGTGGAAAGCATGGCCAGCCGTAGAAAAAATGCTTATTGAAATTTTCTCAATTATAGTGGATGTGCGGTGGTGACAGTGTTTCCTATCTTCAGAGCGGTTGGAAGCTGGGAGGGGGTGTTCTTATTCTCCATGGACTTTACGGTATCCCAGAACTTTTTTGAATTTGTGTTGCAGGAAGCAAATTTCTGCTTGAAAAAGCTAGCCTTGGCTGTTCTAACTGCCTGTGTATATTGGTTCTGGCTTCCCTGAAAAGTTGCATATCACGGGGCTGTTCGATGCTAATGCAGAACGCATAGGATGTTTTTCTGTTGGTTAAGGGCAGTCAGTCAGAGAGGAACCAAGGGCATATTCTGTTCCTGGTTCTAATTTCTTGAATGGGGCATGCTTATTCAAGATGGTGAGGAAGGCATTTTTAAAAAATGACCAGGCATCTCTACTGACGGGATGAGATCAATATCCTTCCAGGATACCCCGGCCAGGTCGATTAGAAAGGCCTGCTCGCTGAAGTGTTTCAGGAGCGTTTGACAGTGATGAGTGGAGGTCGTTTGACCGCTGACCCATTACGGATGCAGGCAATGAGGCAGTGATCGCTGAGATCTTGGTTGAAAACAGCAGAGGTGTATTTGGAGGGCAAGTTTGTTAGGATGATATCTATGAGGGTAACCGTGTTTACGGAATTGGGGTGGTACCTGGTAGGTTCATTATAATTTGTGTGAGATTGAGGGCATCAAGCTTAGATTGTAGGGTGGCTGGGTGTGAGCATGTTCAAATTTAGGTCGCCTAGCAGCACGAGCTCTGAAGATAGATGGGGGGCAATCAGTTCACATATAGTGTCCAGAGCACAGCTGGGGGCAGAGGGTGGTCTATAGCAGCGGCAACGGTGAGAGACTTGTTTTTAGAGAGGTGGAATTTTAAAAGTAGAAGTTCAAATTGTTTGGGAACAGACCTGGATAGTTTACACAGAACTCTGCAGGCAGTCTTTGCAGTAGATTGCAACACCGCCCCTTTGGCCGTTCTATCTTGTCTGAAAATCTTGTAATTGGGGATGAAAATGTCTGAATTTTTGGTGGTCTTTCTAAGCCAGGATTCAGACACGGCTAAAAACATCCGGGTTGGCAGAGTGTGCAAGCAGTTAATAAAACAAACTTAGGAGGAGGCTTCTAATGTTACATGCATGAAGCCAAGGCATTCGGTTACAGAAGTCATCAAAGAGAGCGCCTGGGGAATAGGAGTGGAGCCAGGTACTGGCAGGCCTGGATTCCCCTCTACATCACAGAGGACAGCAGGAGGAGTAGGATAAGGGTACGGCTAAAAGCTATGAGATGAGTCCCTAGAGCTACTAGACAGGAGAGTAAAGGAGGTTTCTGGGCGATAAATAGTTTAAAGGAATTAATGTACAGACAAAGGTTTGGTAGTGATGTGAATTACAGTTGGAGGTGTAAACCCAGGTATTGAGTGATGATTGAGGAGATATTTGTCTCTAGAAACAACATTCATTGAAAACCAGGTGATTGTCAATCGCATATGTGGGTGTGTGGAACTGAGAGGTGGATATGGTATAGAGAGCAGGGCTAGGAATCCTCTACAGTGAAAATAGCCAATACACACTAACCAGAAAGCAATGGGAAAGGCATATTGTACATTAAGGAGATGCATGCTAATCGAGTGACAATAAGGTCAGTGAGTGAGAGGTTGGGTTGGTCGTATGGCGATCCGACAGCTGGCCGGGTTATGGCTATGGTAGCAGCATAGGATGAAGTCTGTTTGTAGATACCTCGTGTTGCCGTTTTCCGTCGGTACGGTTAGTGGGTTCCGTGTAGTGGGGTTCCGTGGTTGTAGAGGGGATCAATCCAAATTGGCAAAATAGATATAGTGACCCAAGGGAAAAAATAAAATAAATAAATAATAATAATATAGTTGTCCAATATACTGTTCAAATAGCAGCCGAATAAGACAGCTAACGATTAGCGGGCCTCAGATGAGCGTTCAGGTAAGGTAACGTCGGGACGGAGGTGCAGTTGGATAAATCCCTCGGGCAGATAACGTCGGCAGTCAGTCGCGGCAGTCAGTCGTGAAGGCCCGGTGGGTTCCGTATCTGCAGCAGCAACAAAAGAAAACGGGGTCCGGATGGTGATGGAACTCCTCAGCTGGCTAGCTCCAGAATGATTAGAGTTTGCTCCGGGGTCGACGTAAGCCAATAGTCACACGGTTTGCAGCTAGCTTAGCTGCGAAATCAAGGTACAAGTGTCCAGAGCCTGCGGCTGGAATCCGGGGAAACTGAGGGAGGGAAAAAGAGTTCCCGGAATGCTCCGGTCCGGAGTCGCGTTGCACAAAAAGTGCGGATGATTAACGAAGGCTAAGGAATAGCTGATGACCACTAAACGTGGCAGCTGAAACACCAACGCTAGCCAGCAAACCGGCTAATTTCTACAGATTAGCTTCTGGCTAGCTTCGGAAGTAGCTTTTTGGTAGGCTTGTCAGCTAGCTTGAATTGCCCCTGGCTATCTTCCACGATGGAAATTTGCAGATGAGGTAAATATATACCTTTGTAGTTGGTATGAAGCGGTGTTGCACGGAAAGCTTTTGCAGGAAAGTTTGTAGTTGAGTTCTTGGATAATAAAATAGATAAAAGATATGCGAAAGAAAGGTGTTAAATATTATATCATACAGGCACACGAACAATACGGAACAGAAAAAAGACGTCTGAAACTGCCCTAAGGCCACCTCTTGACCTTGGAAGACCTTGGCGAGTGGTTTCAGTCTCATAATGTATGTTTATTCCAGGTGGTTTCAGTCCCATAATGTTGTTTATTCCAGGTGGAGTGGTTTCAGTCCCATAATGTTGTTTATTCCAGGTTAGTTTCAGTCCCATAATGTTGTTATTCCAGGTGGAGTTGGTTTCAGTCCCATAATGTTGTTTATTCCAGGTGGAGTGGTTTCAGTCTCATAATGTTGTTATTCCAGGTGGGTGGTTTCAGTCTCATAATGTTGTTTATTCCAGGTGGAATGGTTTCAGTCCATAATGTTGTTTATTCCAGGTGGAATGGTTTCAGTCTCATATACTGTTGTTTATTCCAGGTGGAGTAGTTTCAGTCCCAGAATGTGTGTATTCCAGGTGGTGGTTTCAGTCCCATAATGTTGTTTTATTCCAGGTGGAATGGTTTCAGGTCCCATAATGTTGTTTATTCCAGGTGGAATGGTTTCAGTCTCCATAATGTTGTTTACTCCAGGTGGAGTGTTTCAGTCTCATATGTTGTTTATTCCATGTGAATGGTTTCAGTCTCATAATGTTGTTTACTCCAGGTGGAATGGTTTCAGTCCCATACTGTTGTTTTATTCCAGGTGGAATGGTTTCAGTCTCATAATGTTGTTTATTCCAGGTGGAATGGTTTCAGTCTCATATGTTGTTTATTCCAGGTGGAATGGTTTCAGTCCCATAATGTTTGTTTTACTCAGGTGGAATGGTTTCAGTCCCATATTGTTGTTTATTCCAGGTGGAATGGTTTCAGTCTCATAATGTTGTTATACTCCAGGTGGAATGGTTTCAGTCCCCATTAGGTTGTTTATTCACAGGTGGTTTCCAGTACCATAATGTTGTTTATTTTCAGTGGAAGTGGTTTCAGTCCCACAATGTGTTTATTCCAGGTGGAGTGGTTCAGCCATAATGTGTATTCCAGGTGATGGTTTCAGTCCAAATGTTTATTCCAGGTGGAATGGTTTCAGTCCCATGATGTTGTTTTTTTCAGGTGAGTGGTTTCAGTCTCATATTGTTGTTTATTCCAGGTGAATGGTTTCAGTCCCATAATGTTGTTTATTCCAGGTGGAATGTTTCAGTCCCATAATGTTGTTTATTCCAGGTGGAGTGGTTTCAGTCCCTAATGTTGTTTATCCAGGTGGAATGGTTTCAGTCCCACATATGTTTTTTCCAGGTGGAGTGGTTTCAGTCCCATAATGTTGTTTTTTTCCAGGTGGAATGGTTTCAGTCCCATAATGTTGTTTATTCCAGGTGGAAGTGTTTCGTCCCATAATGTTGTTTATTCCAGGGTGATGGTTTTCAGTCCCATATGTTGTTTATACAGGTGGAATGGTTTTCAGCTCCCACAATGTTTATTCCAGGGGATGGTTTCAGTCCATATGTTGGTTTTTTCCAGGTGGAGTGGTTTCAGTTCTCATATTGTTGTTTATTTCCAGGTGGAGTGGTTTCAGTCCCATAATTTGTTTATTCCAGTGGAAGTGGTTTCAGTCTCATAGTGTTGTTTATTCCAGGTGGAATGGTTTCAGTCACCCATAATGTTGTTTATTCCAGGTTGAGTGGTTTCAGTCCATAATGTTGTTTATTCCAGGTGGAGTGGTTTCAGTCCCATATGTTGTTTATTCCAGGTGGAATGGGTTCAGTCCCATAATGTTGTTTATTCCAGGTTGGAATGGTTTCAGGTCCCATAATGTTGTTTATTCGTGACAGGTGTCAGAGGCAGTGGTTTCAGTCCCATAATGTTGTTTTATTCCAGGTGACAATGGTTTCATCCACAATGTTTATTCCAGTGGTAATGGTTTCAGTCCCACAATGTTTGATTCCAGTGGAATGGTTTCAGTCCCACAATGTTTATTCCAGGTGAGTGGTTTCAGTCCCATTACTGTTGTTTATTCCAGGGGAATGTGTGTTCAGTTCTCATTAATGTTGTTATTACAGGTGGAGAGTTTCAGGTCCCATAATGTTGTATATTCCAGGTGAATGGTTTCAGTCTCATAATGTTGTTTATTCCTCCTAGGTGGAATGCTTTCAGTCCCATAATGTTGTTTATTCCAGGTGGAATGGTTTCAGTCCATAATGTGTTTATTCCAGGTGGAATGGTTTCAGTTCCATAATGTGTATAGGCAGAATATGGCAGAATACTTGAGATATACAATGATGGGGGCGTTTAACACTTTTGTTGGGATTACTTTATGGGATCACACATAACAGCATTTTCTAAATTCAAACGGCCCCCTGCAACGGACAAAGACTATTATGAGACCCTGTTTCCTCGAAGGACGAAGACGGTGTTACACCCAACAGTACCTTAACCGGTAACTACTCTGTTAATGGATACCACCCTCTTTGGGTTAATCCACATTATTCTGGTGTTACAACTAATTTAGCTAAGTCTGTGGAGGGGGGGGGGTGGGGGTCTGAAAAAAAGAACTATGATGAGGTGAATGGATCATCACACTAATAAAAATCAAAAATGCTTAAATGGACGCTGTGATGTGTAGAATATC
Organism: Salvelinus sp. IW2-2015; assembly: GCF_002910315.2. Lineage (NCBI taxonomy): Eukaryota > Metazoa > Chordata > Actinopteri > Salmoniformes > Salmonidae > Salvelinus > Salvelinus sp. IW2-2015. The sequence continues at coordinate 35,679 of NW_019944737.1, forward strand.
ACGTCTCTAAGGTTAGAATGTTGCAAATGAGTGGATCATGATCTTTGAGCTAGTTTCTGCATTACGTGTGCATTGATTTATTAATCATGATGATGTATTTCTTATGTCTACATCTGTTTATGTATGTGCTTGAAAAAATAATTACATTTTGAAAATGAACTCATGTTTTGTTATATTAAACATTTGTCTTCTAAAAACATTTACATTGACCCTATTGATAACGTTGTGATGTGGAACTACAAGTTCACTCTGTTGGACTACAAGTTCCATCTGCCCTTAGTCTAGTTAAGTAATTCTGCTTGCTGGTCGACCGAGCATGTTACTCTGTTTGGTGTGTTGACGTGGAATTCTCCTCGCAGTTCCCAGGGAGCGCCGCACAGTGTAAAACATATTCGTTATAAACATTGGTCATTGATATAAACGGGGAAACATAATTTATATTTGGTTTATAGCATAGACCAACAGCCAACGTGTGGTAAGTTAGTGGTGTGTTTGAATATTCGTACCCTTGCCTATCTAATTTAGTGAACTCACAACGACGTTACATAACTTCTTTGTTTGGTAACAGCTAGTTCATGTCCGTTCATGCAAGTTAGCAGTAACTTTTGTATATAGCTTTGCATGCAAGTTATCCGTAAATTAGTTCTTGCTGTTACAATATGCAAGACATGTCAACACTGTTAATTGAAAAATGTGAAAGTTAGCTACCTAGTTAATTAGCTAACTAACGTTACATCACAGATACATCGACTTTGGTTACATAGTTGACCGCCCATAAGTGCGTGTAGAACTGATCAATGTCCCATTCTTGGCCCCCTTGTCCTTCTCTATCCTGCTCCCCCCTTGTCGTTTCTCTATATCTAGCCCTTTCTCTGTCTCCTTGGCCCTTGTCCGTCTTCCTGTCCCCATTCCTCTCGATCTGTCCCGTTCTGTCTCTGCCATGGTCTCTCTCTGTCCCGCTGTCTCCTGTTCTCTCCTACCCCTGTCCCTCTCTATTCCACGGTCCTCTCATTCGCTTCTCTCTCTGTCTATCCCTTGTTCAGAAGCACACCACCACCATGCCTGAGGGTCCAGAGTTACACTTGGCCAGTCTGTTTGTCAACAGGATGTGTGGGGGGGTGGTCTTCACCGGCCCAGTACAAAAATCAGAGGTCAGTAAGAACCCTGAGGTCTCCTTCTCCTGCCCGGCATACACCATCATCGCCACCTCCAGAGGCAAGGAGGTTCGCCTCACTCTAACCCCCCAGGAGAGTGACTCTGCCCTGGGGAGATGCAGGCGGTAAGTAAACCTAGAAGTTCGAGGCGGAATAGTCGCCTCAAGGTTACTGTTTTTTGTGGTGGTGGAAGTTACTTTGAAAGATGGATAACTAAGTACCATTCTGTTGTCAGGGTGAAGGCAGGTCAGGCCAACCAGGTCCAGACCATGGACATCGTCTTCCGTTTCGGAATGTCTGGATTCTTCCGTTTCACCACGGAGGCGGAGCTTCCTAAACATTCCCACCTGCGGTTCTACACCAARGAGAAGCCCTGTAAGGTTCTGAGCTTTGTGGACACACGCCGCTTTGGCAGCTGGCAACCCAACGGGACCTGGCAATCCAACCGAGGGCCCTGTATCATGTTTGAGTACCTGAGCTACAGGTAGCCATTGTTCAAACTCCAGAAACMAATAGAAGATGAAATGGACCAGCATTACACAGTGGGATTAGCTACTATTAGAACAACAGGGGTATAGTGCCAAACATCGACATTAAACCGTCTATTCTAAATCACCTGTTCTTGTTTGTTGTCTACAAATCCTCCCACCATTTTGTAGAYGATGTGCCTATATGACCGCTGTTCTACATTGCTGTACGTCGTTTCTGTTCCAGGGAGAACGTCCTGTCCCACCTGGCCGACAGAGCGTTCGACCGGCCCATCTGTGAGGCTCTGTTGAACCAGAAGTACTTTAACGGCATCGGCAACTACCTGAGAGCAGAGATCCTCTTTAGGTGACCCACATCAATCACACTGCCCCAACTGTTAACCGGGATTTAGACTATGATYTTGTTTTAGTAGTAGAACCATGTGATGGTCAGCTATTGTGAGTCAAAACGAAACTACCAACACCATTGTTGTACAGGCACATTTTCCAGCTATGACATTTCTTTCCTTCTCTGAGTAAAAATTCCCTAGAATTCTTCGTCCTTGTGAGAAACAGACCTTCTTCTGATATAACGAGCGTTAATTGAGTTACTCTTTCTTCCGTTCTTTCAGATTAAACATCCCTCCCTTTGTGAAGGCTCGGACGGTTCTGGAAGGACTTCAAACACATCTGTCTGACGAGGACCGGAAGTCAGTTGTCAAAGAGGAGGTCACAGACACCGAGGTCAAAGAGGAGATCACAGACACCGAGATCAAAGAGGAGATCACAGACAGAGAAGTGAGAGGGCAGGCCAGGCTCACTGACCATTGCATGCTTCACTCCCTGGCTCTTTCCCATTGTGTCCTCTATACTTCCCTCGCTTCTCATTGAAGGAGAAATCCAAGGCAAAGAACCCTTTACTACACAGTAGAGCTGACAGCATGCTACTACACAATAGAGCTGACGGCATGCTACTACACAGTAGAGCTGACGGCATGCTACTACACAGTAGAGCTGACGGCATGCTACTACACAGTAGAGCTGCGGCATGCTATACACAGTAGAGCTGACGGCATGCTACTACACAGTAGAGCTGACGGCATGCTACTACACAGTAGAGCTGACGGCATCTACTACACAGTAGAGCTGACGGCATTGCTACTACACAGTAGAGCTGACGGCATGCTACTACACAGTATAAGCTGACCGCATGCTACTACACAGTAGAGCTGACGGCATGCTACTACACAGTAGAGCTGAGGCATGCTACTACACAGTAGAGTGACGGCATGCTACTACACAGTAGAGCTGACGGCATGCTACTACACAGTAGAGCGACGGCATGCACTCACAGTAGAGACTGACGTGGCATGCTACTACACAGTAGAGCTGACGGCATGCTACTACACAGTAGAGCTGACGGCATGCTACTACACAGTGAGCTGACGGCATGCTACTACACATAGAGCTGACGGCATGCTACTACACAGTAGAGCTGACGGCATGCTACTACACAGTAGAGCTGACGGCATGCTACTACACAGTAGAGCTGACGGCAATGCTACTACACAGTAGAGCTGACGGCATTGCTACTACACAGTAGAGCTGACGGCATGCTACTACACAGTAGAGCTGACCGCATGCTACTACACAGTAGAGCTACGGCATGCTACTACACAGTAGAGCTGACGGCATGCTACTCACATAAGCTGACGCTGCTACTACACAGTAGAGCTGACGGCATGCTACTACACATAGAGCTGACGGCATGCTACTACACAGTAGAGCTGACGCATGTACTACACAGTAGAGCTGACGCATGCTACTACACAGTAGAGCTAGCGCATGCTACTACACAGTAGAGCTGACGCATGCTATACACAGTACTGAGCATGCTACTACACAGTAGAGCTGATACCATGCTACTACACACAGGGTTGGGGATAACGGATTACAAAAACCGTAACTAATCCATTACATTACCCGCAAAAAAAATTCTAGTCAGATTAGAGATACTTTTAGAAAAACTAGATTACTGTTACATTCAGAAAGGATGTTTGCGGGGGAAAAAAATCTTGACACTTCTGTTTTCTCAATGACATTCAAATCAGCTTTGAACAAAAAGCGCAAGTTTTAATTTGTTCCACCTGAGTGAGTCTGACCACCGATCAGAGACCACGTGATGACACACCAAATGTGTTTGATGGATCGTGGGAAAATACAGGAATAGGCTTTTTAGGCTACAGTCCGAGCTATATCTTCCAATGGTGTGACTGCTGTCGGCATCCAAGATTATCCAATTGAATAAATGCTTGGAGGAAAGGACAACAGCAGTGGTGTAGCCTACGGCGATACGGATATCACTATTATTGAATCTACATAGACGCAGTGATGTGAATCACACTGCTGCTCTCTCATTTAGCTATTTGCAGCCCATCGGATTGTGGATGGCTGTTCACAAATCAAATGTATTTTTGAACCAATAATGGTTGAATTCAAGAAGTTTAAGCTGCCTATCATCATTGTTATTATTATTACATGTAGTAGAAGGTGATGGGTCGAAGAAGCCTACTAACCAACCCATAAAGTAACATTGAACATCCATATATCCAGCTATGTCAATTTAACATGGATTTATCCTGCAATAAGATGTGGTTCAACTGGTAACATACATTTATGCCTTCTTCTAATCCTCTTAAGGGGAAAGTAATCTAAAAGTAACTGAATGTAATCAGATTACGTTACTGAGTTTGGGTAATCCAAAAGTTAAGTTACTGATTACAATTTTGGGCAGGTAACTAGTAACTACGGATTACATTTAGAAAGTAAGTACCCAACCCTGACTACACAGTATAGCTGATGCGCGATGCTACGCGGTATAGCTGATGGCGCGATGCTACGCGGTATAGCTCGATGGCGCGATGCTACGCGGTATAGCTCGATGGCGCGATGCTACGCGGTACTAGCTCGATGGCGCGATGCTACGCGGTATAGAGGCGCGATGCTACGCGTATAGCTGATGGCGCGATGCTACGCGGTATAGCCGATGGCGCGATGCTACGCGTTACGCGATTAGAGCGCGATGCTACGCGGTTCTATAGCGATGGCGCGATGCTACGCGTATAGCCTAGCTGATCGCGATGCTACGCGGTAGAGCGCGATGCTACGCGAGTGTGTTAGACGCGAGGTGCTACTGCGGTATAGCTGGATCGCGATGCTACGCGGTATCTATGCGCACTGCGGATGCTACGCGGTTGTAAGTCCGATGCCGGTTTATGCTCCGGTAGAGCGCGGATGCTACGCTTTTTGTTATCGATGTTACGCGATAGTGATGCGCTTTATCTACCGTGTTATAGCGCTGACTGGCGCGGATGTCACGCTGTATGTTTGATGGCCATGCTACGCGGTAGAGCGCGATGCTACGCGGTAGAGCGCGATGCTACGCGGTAGTCTTTCTGTTATTCATATTCAACTAACTACTGTTTCCTGTGTTGATCAGATCTCAGACAGAGCTGCTGTGAAGGAGGATGAGAGTGAGACCCCTGACCTGCTCCGTCTCTGTCACACAGTACCTCTGGAGGTCATCAAGTTAGGTACAATAATACACTCACAGTTTTCCATTAACTATCAAGTTGTGTACAGTATCGCTCCGCTGTACAATATAATTTTGCTGTTGTGAAGTTGGGTGTTAACTGAACTGTTGGGTGTTAACTGAACTGGAATGATCGCTCATAGAAATGACCCTAACTGGCTTGTTAAACCCAACCTATTACAAGTCTCAATTTCCTGACAGACACACTAGTCATTTTACGTGACCACCAACCCAGTAACGTTATGAATCAACAGCTCTTGGACAAAGGAAAGAGATTGGTAATGTAGAAGTCATAGTGGCCTCAAGTTTACTGTCATTTTAATTTCCTGTTCTCACATCTATTGTTTTAACTCCAGGCTTCCTTCCCATGTTATAACACCCTATTCTCTACAGCAGGGATCTGCAACTAGATTCATGTATAACACCCTATTCTCTACAGCAGGATCTGCAACTAGATTCATGTATAACACCCTATTCTCTACAGCAGGGATCTGCAACTAGATTCATGTATAACACCCTATTCTCTACAGCAGGGATCTGCAACTAGATTCATGTATAACACCCTATTTTCTACAGCAGGGATCTGCAACTAGATTCAGCTGCGGGATCTTTTTTGGGGGGCAGATTTATAGCTTATGTCATGTTATTCACAGACAGTTTGCGGTTTTCAAAGCTAATTTACTGTAATTCAGTGTTTTTTTGCCATGGCTTATGACGTGTTAATATACTATCTGGGGGGGGGGTGTATGAGCTTTAGGGGGCCCCCAACCCCCCCCAACATTTTTGGGGAAGAATGTCCTTTTATGAAGTCACCAGTGCTGACCGCCACGGCTAATAACATTTCCAGAGGAAACACTGGTTTCCCTCTGTATAATGCCCTTTATTAGGTGGTAAAGCTTATGCTTCCTCGCTGTTTTTGTTTAATGTTGGTTCGATATATGAACTATATTGTTGGAATACAATACTAGTAAAGAACAAGAAGGCCCTCGCACTATTAAAGCCCCACAATTCCCTGCTTTATTGACAACGTTCAATCCCAAACGGATCTTCGTCGGGTCAAACACACTGAGGGTTCACATCCCAAAATATACACATTTCACCTCACATGACCATGATGCATGGTGGGTGGCGAAAACAATGTGTATCTCTAATCATTTGATATCAATGAGATGGGCAGATGTAGTAGTTACAGACAATATATAAAACTCAGCAAAAAAAAGAAACGTCCCTTTTTTAAGGCTATATTTTATTAACGGTTACGACCCAGAATAAGGCTATATTTTATTAACGGTTACGACCCAGAGAATAAGGCTATATTTAATTCATGTTTTGTGTTATTAGGTGGTAAAGGTTACGACCCAGAGAAAATGGACTACACTGACTTTAAAGCGTGGCTCCAGTGTTACTATGTGAAGGGGATGAAGTCTGTAAGAGATCACAACGGCAGAACTATGTGGTTCAAGGTGAGCACACACACACACACACACKRYCCTTTTAGYCAGCTCATGTAATGTGATTGTTTTGTCTGGTTTCAGGGAGACCCAGGTTCCATGGCTCCTAAAGGTGAGGCACTAGCAGAGCAGAACCCTTCCACAATCCCAACAGTCTCTTACTCTTGTTAGTGGTGAACAAGGCCATGCCATTCCTAAGAAACTGACTGACGGTATAGAATGCATCAGTAGTACCAGTCAAAGTCATTGGGTTGATCTCTTCTCATCGTCTAGATGCCAAATCTCCCAAAACAAAGATGACAGTGAAGAAAGAGGACGACCATGATTATAAAGGGGGYAAAGAGGTGAGTTGGGATTGTCTCCCCAGCTACTTTAACTGTAGAGTTATAAACATGAGCACGCCTCCCATCTCATCCCTCGTCAGGTAAAGAAGGCCCGCTCTGAGATGAAGCCAAAATACATAAAGGAAACGGTGCAGAAAAAGGAAGTCCCTCAGAGACGAGCAGGAAGGAGGAAGTAAACTCCTCAGCAGAAAATAACCAGTACAGAGACCAATGAGGTGAGACGCTTTTTTGATAGTTTGTCCTTCAACTTTGCCTGCGTCATGTGATTTGTAATGATTATGAATCCTCCCGTGTTCCAGCCCCACAGACGTTGCGTGGGAGAGGGACCAGAAACCGTGTCAGACAGAAGAAGAATATTGTCCGTTTTTATGCAGGAAACAAATGTGTATATATTTTTTGCTTTCAATCCAGTAGCTGCTCGGTAAAACAAGCAAGTAGCTGCAGACACAGAGCTAGTACTGAATGGGGCCATTTTGTTTTTTAACTGTCCATGATATATGTTCTATGCAAGAGAAATCCCCCTTTTTATGTACCCATTCTTACATTATCATGGTTCAGTAGCTGCAGACACAGAGCTAGTACTGAATGGGGCCATTTTGTTTTTTAACTGTCCATGATATATGTTCTATGCAAGAGAAATCCCCCTTTTTATGTACCATGTAATAAATGTTTGATATCATTTTGGACTGCTTGCTTTGAGTGCTGTGTGACGCAAAGGAATATTGAGAGCTGTTTTTAAAGTAATATAAATCCTTCATTTATTTACTTATTTCCCGCTTTATATTACATGCAGCTTAACGCCTTCATAAACGTGTTACAAATCAACTGTAACTGTCATGCTTTATAAAGGGTTCTTAAATCTGTGCTTCATTAAGGATTTATAGCCTTTCATGCATTTGGTACAGCATATTGGTTTTAATTTCCGGGACCACCCATGCGTAAACATTTACTCATGCATGACTAAGTTGCTTTGGATAAAAGCTTCTGCTAAAACATTTCTAGAAAGGCCCAACCTCTTTCCCTCTTTGGTGTGTAGTCAATATTGGACCTGACCTCAACTTCCCCCAAAATGCTGTGCTTCAGGTTGACACTAAAGTGCAGTTATGCACAGCAGAACATGTTGGTAGGGCCTTTAAAAAAATCTGATTACATTTTTCTGCCTACTTTTTATTTTTTCCACAAATTCCGTTTTCTTTGGATATGTATTCCATATACAGACATTTAGGAAATAAAATATTAAAACCCTCAAGGATCGAACCCTTTTTATCCCCATTTAGTGTTTCTGTAGGTTGGGGGTTTTCATCAAGGTGTTTCTGTAGGTTTGGGGTTTTCATCAAGGTGTTTCTGTAGGTTGGGGGTTTTCATCAAGGTGTTTCTGTAGGTTGGGGGTTTTCATCAAGGTGTTTCTGTAGGTTTGGGGTTTTCATCAATCAAGTGTTTTCTGTAGGTTGGGGGCTTTATCAAGGTGTTTCTGTAGGTTGGGGTTTCATCAAGGTGTTTCTGTAGGTGGGGGTTTTCATCAATGTGTTTTTGGGTGTAACGTAGTCTACAGGCTAGTGAACACACCATCAATATCA
>NW_019944737.1:48128-52882 GCF_002910315.2 Salvelinus sp. IW2-2015
CATCAATGTGGTTTCTGTAGGTTTGGGGGGTTTTCATCAAGGTGTTTCTGTAGTTGGGGGTTTTTCATCAAGGTGTTTCTGTAGGTTGGGGGTTTTTCATCAAGGTGTTTCTGTAGGTTGGGGGTCTTCATCAAGGGTGTTTTTCTGTAGGTTGGGGGTTTTCATCAAAGGTGTTTCCTGTAGGTTGGGGGCTTTCATCAAGGTGTTTCTTGTAGGTTGGGGGTTTTCATCAAGGTGTTTCTGTAGGTTGGGGGTTTTCCATCAAGGTGTTCTGTAGGTTGGGGGTTTTCATTCAAGGTGTTTTCTCTGTAGTTTGGGGGTTTTCATCAAGGTGTTTCTGTAGTGTGGGTTTCATCTAAGGTGTTTCTGTAGGTTTGGGGGTTTTCATCAAGGTGTTTCTGTAGGTTGGGGGTTTTTCATCAAGTGTGTTTCTTGTACGGTTGGGGGCTTTTCACAAAGGTGTTTCTGTAGGTTTGGGCTTTTCATCGGAAGGTCGTTTCCTTGTTAGGTTGGGGGATTCTCAAAGGTGTTTCTGTAGGTTGGGGGTTTTAGTCAGTGTTTCTGAGGTTGGGGTTTTCATCAAGGTGTTTCTGTAGGTTGGGGGTTTTCATCAAGTGTTTCTGATTAGGTTGGGGGTTTCATCAGGTGTTTCTGTAAGGTTGGGGTTTTCTCAATTGTGTTTCTTAGGTTGGGGTTTCCATCAAGGTGTGTTTCTGTAGGTTGGGGGTTTTCATCAAGGTGTTTCTCTAGGTTTGGGGGTTTTCTTCAAGGTGTTTCTGTAGGTTGGGGTTCTTTCATCAGGTGTTTCTTAGTTGGAGTTTTTTCATCAAGGTGTTCTGTAGGTTTGGGGGTTTTCATCAAGGTGTTTTCTGTAGGTTGGGGGTTTCATTCAAGGTGTTTCTGTAGGTTGGGGGTTTTCATCAAGGTGTTTTCTGTAGGTTGGGGGTTTCATCAAGGTGTTTCTGTAGGTTGGGGGTTTTCATCAAGTGTTTCTGTAGTTGGGGGTTTCATAAGGTTTCTGTTAGGTTGGGGGTTTTCATCAAGGTGTTTCTGTAGTTGGGGTTTTCATCAAGGTGTTTCTGTAGGTTGGGGGTTTCATCAAGGTGTTTCTGTAGGTTGGGGGTTTTCATCAAGGTGTTTCTGTAGGTTTGGGGGTTTTTCATCAAGGTGTTTTCTGTAGGTTGGGGGTTTCATCAAGGTGTTTCTGTAGGTTGGGGTTTTCATCAAGGTGTTTCTGTAGGTTGGGGGTTTTAATCAAGGTGTTCTGTAGGTTGGGGTTTCATCAAGGTGTTTCTGTAGGTTGGGGGTTTTCATCAAGGTGTTTTCTGTAGGTTGGGGGCTTTCATCAAGGTGTTTCTGTAGGTTGGGGGTTTTCATCAAGGTGTTTCTGTAGGTTGGGGGCTTTTCATCAAGGTGTTTTCTGTAGGTTGGGGTTTTCATCAAGGTGTTTCTGAGGTTGGGGTTTTCATCAAGGGTGTTTCTGTAGGTTTGGGGGTTTTCATCAAGGTGTTTCTGTAGGTTGGGGGCTTTCATCAAGGTTGTGTTTCTGTAGGTTGGGGTTTTTCATCAAGGTGTTTTCTGTATGGGGTTTTTACAAGGTTTTCTGTAGTTGGGGTTTTCATCAAGGTTGTTTCTGTAGGTTGGGGCTTTCATCAAGGTGTGTTCTGTAGGTTGGGGGCTTTCATCAAGGTTGTGTTTCTGTAGGTTGGGGGTTTTCATCAAGGTGTTTCTGTAGGTTGGGGGCTTTTCATCAAGGTTTTCTGTAGTTGGGGCTTTTCATCAAGGTGTTTCTGTAGGTTGGGGGTTTCATCAAGGTGTTTCTGTAGGTTGGGGGTTTTCATCCAGGTGTTTCTGTTAGGTTGGGGGTTTTCATCAAGGTGTTTCTGTAGGTTGGGGTTTTTCATCAAGGTGTTTCTGTAGGTTGGGGTTTTCATCAAGGTGTTTCTGTAGGTTGGGGGTTTTCATCAAGGTGTTTCTGTAGGTTGGGGGTTTTCATCAGGTTGTTTTCTGTAGGTTGGGGGGTTTTCATCAGGTGTTTCTGTAGGTTGGGGGTTTCATCAAGGTGTTTTTCTGTAGGTTGGGGTTTTCATCAAGGTGTTTTCTGTAGTTGGGGTTTCATCAGGGTTTTCTTAGGTTGGGCTTTCATCAAGGTGTTTCTGTAGGTTGGGGGTTTTCATCAAGGTGTTTGTAGTTGGGGGTTTTCATCAAGGTGTTTCTGTAGGTTGGGGGTTTCATCAAGGTGTTTCTGTAGGTTGGGGGCTTTCATCAAGGTGTTTCTGTAGGTTGGGGGCTTTCATCAAGGTGTTTCTGTAGGTTGGGGGCTTTCATCAAGGTGTTTCTGTAGGTTGGGGTTTCATCAAGGTGTTTCTGTAGGTTGGGGGCTTTCATCAAGGTGTTTCTGTAGGTTGGGGGTTTCATCAAGGTTTCTAGGTTGGGGGTTTTCAAGTAGGTGTTTCTGTAGGTTGGGGGTTTTCATCAAGGTGTTTCTGTAGGTTGGGGGCTTTCATCCAGGGTGTTTCTTAAGGTTGGGGGTTTTCATCAGGTGTCGTTTGTAGGTTGGGGTTTTCATCAAGGTGTTTCTTAGGTTGGGGGCTTTCATCAAAGTGTGTTTCTGTGAGTGTTGGGGGCTTTCATCAATGTGTTTCTTGTGGTTGGGGGCTTTCATCAGGTGTGTTTCTTAGGTTGGGGGCTTCATCAAGTGTTTCTGTAGTTGGGGGCTTTCATCAAGGTGGTTTTCTGTAGGTTGGGGGCTTTCATCAAAGGTTGTTCTTAGGTTGGGGGTTTTCATCATAGGTGTTTCCTGTAGGTTGGGGGTTTTCCATCTTAAGGTTAGTGTTTCTGTAGGTTGGGGGTTTCATCAAGGTGTTTCTGTAGGTGGGGGTTGCCTGGGTTATCAACCAATCAGAGTTAGTCTTAAGTGGGAGAGACCTTACTGAGTAAAGTATTTGTCATCAWCACTACAAAAAGTCATTATGGCTAAAAACCTTCCCATTTCCACAATTCATCTCCTTAAAATTAGAATTTAAACCTCACCGTTACTAATGAAGGCCAAGTCTGATGCGTTGGTGTACCAGACCTTCCACACTCATTACGTCACTTTAGAGAACACGTCACCCTTTATAAAGCACGTTTTTATCATATTCCACAGTGGGCGATGACACATTAATGAAACCGTTATAGATGCTATGTAACACATTTATGCAGTGCTTATGAAGGCATTATGAAGCCGAACGTAATTTACAGGGACAAAATTACGTTCAGACCAGCATCCAAATCATTTTACTTCAGGTACAGTAGAATGGACACAATCTGGAAGGGACTGAAGCTGACAGAGATTCCGGAGGCTGTGATTGGTGCAGGGCGAGAYGGATCCACTCGCTCCAGTAGATCACAGCTGAGGGAGAGGACGAATGAGAAGAGGGTTCAGTGGTTGAAAACAGAGACTTACCACAAACATGAAAGACGCCTCACTGACGAAGAGGGGAGGTTTAGTACAACTTTAGACAAGTTGTACTAAACCTCCCCTCTTCGTCAGTGAGGCGTCTTTCATATTTGTGTGTAAAGTCTCTGTAAGCCTAACTGAAGGTGCTGTAGTTACTCACTGCCAAGCCTCGGCGATGGGGAAGCCTGTAGTGAGGTACGCAGTGACACTGCTGCCATGTGACTCATAGAGCCGTACCACCAGAGCCTCCTTCCTGTCCTCCGCCTGTCGGGAGAGGAAAGGACCGTTGCAGTTTATTTCACATTCAAATACATTGGAAATATCCTGATAGAAACAGTCAGGAAATACAACAATCAGCAAWGAAACAAGCAATTAAATCCAAAAGTTGCTGAYCACCYAGTACTACAGTAAAGCAGACCCATRGGTCATCATCAGCCAGCTYGTCAGTATCGACACTCGTTGGTACCCGCCCAGGAAATGGCCCCTTGTCTAAACCCCCACCTACTATGACACGGCACATCATTTATTTACAGGAAGTGTTGGAAAACAAAAGAGGGTTATTTCCTGGCAGGAWACCCACCTGTTTGATGGTCTCCAGGATGACGGCTGCAGCGCTGACAGAGAAGGCGCTCCAGGCTGCAGTATGGGAGCCGGGGGCGRGGTCGGTTAGCCTCAGAGGGTTGTTGAGGTTGTAGGCCCATTGGATGACTGACGCTTCCTGGAAGGTTCCTGTAGGGCAGCAGGTAGCCTAGCGGTTAGAGAGCTGAGCCAGTAACCGAAAGGTCGCTGGTTTGAATACCCAAGACGACAAGGTGAACAATCTGTCTGTGCCCTTGAGCAAGGCACTTAATGCTAATTTGCTCCAGGGTGCTGTACTACTATGGCTGACCCTGTAAAACAACACCTATCATACTACTATGACTGACCCTGTAAAACAACACCTATCATACTACTATGACTGACCCTGTAAAACAACACCTATCATACTACTATGGCTGACCCTGTACAACAACACATTACACTGCACCTATCCAGTGTGTGACATATTGTTTATTATGTGGCTTACAACAGCAGCCACATTTTAAATATTGTAAGAATTATTTCTGACTTATTAATGGGGCTTGCGAAGCAAGAGTCCCCACTTTAAATCTTCGACATACTTCCTATAAGGTGGGACTTGCAAAAACCGTACTATTATTAATCTGCACGCTTCTCGTCTTACACTGTTTAAGCTAGAAACGCCATTCAAACGTTAAAATGTGCAGACTGGTCTGGAATAGTGTGCAGACTGGTCTGGAATAGTGTGCAGACT
>NW_019944737.1:54079-62995 GCF_002910315.2 Salvelinus sp. IW2-2015
TTGCACTAAGGTCAACTCAGTCTGTGTAGCCATTCTGTTAGCCATTTAGCAGTCTTATGGCTTGGGGATTAGATGGCAGGGAGCTTGGCCCCAGTGATGTAGTGGGCTGTCTGCACCACCCTCTGTAGCGCCAACTACTGACCACAAATACTGACCACAACCACACAACCACTGAACCACACTACTACTGATGACAACTACTGAACCACACAAATACTGACCACAACTACTGACCAAAATCACTGACCACAACCACACAACTACTGACCAACATCACTGACCACAACCACACTACTGACCACAAATACTGACAACAACCACACAACTACTGACCACAACCACATAACGACTGACCAACATCACTGACCACAACCACACTACTGACCACAAATACTGACAAAAACCACACAACTACTGATGACAACTACTGACCAAAACCACTGACCACAAATACTGACCACAACTCCTGAACCACACTACTACTGACCACAACCGACCACAATATCTGGCCATAACTTCTGACCACAAATACTGAACACAACCACACAAATACTGACCACAACAATACAACTCCTGACTACAACTACTGAACCACACACCTACTGACCACAACTCCTGACTACAACTACTGAACCACACACCTACTGACCACAACTCCTGACTACAACTACTGAACCACACACCTACTGACCACAACCACAGGCCATAACTACTGACCACAACCACAACTACTGACCACAACTCCTGACTACAGCCACTTACCACAACTACTGAACCACACAACTACTGATGACAACTACTGACCACACCTACTGACCAACCAAACAACCAGTGTTTCCAACTCCTCAGTAAGGAAAGTAGCTATTGGCTGTCCTAAAAGTCGCTAGAAGTCGTCATCACCTAATTTGCATGATCATGTAATTGTGACGGACGCTGTAGGAGAGAGGAATAACGTCGTGGGAGAGTCAAAAAGTGAGTAAAAACACCCTAAATATGTTTAGAACTACAAATTAACTTTCTTCTGTCGATTCTTGTTTTTTTTTTATGTCTCCTTTATCCGGGCTTGGGACTGGCAAAGGTGACCCAAAAGAGACACTCTGGCGGAGCTACTTAGTTTTTTATTTTATTTTATTGTTTTTTATTTTCGTTTTTTACATTTACATCGATCAGCCAGCGGCGGCTTCCTGCATGCGCAATTAATTTGCAGTCTGGACGCGGAGGGGTGAACATCTACTCTGACTGCCGCTCGTTGTGAAGAACGATACGTGCTTTCACGTCAGAGTCTTCAAAAGTCTCCAATAACACCAGAAAAAGTCGCCAGATTTTGTCACTAATAACTTTTTAAAAATGTGTCGCTAGAGGGGTCTGAATAATCACTAAACATAGCAACAAAGTCTATAAGTTGGCAGCACTGCAAACAACCACTGACCACAGTACTGACCACAACTACTGACCACAAGGCTATATGATCCCACTGTTGGTTTCACCAACAAAATGTTTTTTTACCACTACATAAGTCAGCATGATATTTCAGTGTATTGATGACAATAAATCAAACGAATTTGCTAAATAAATCATATTATTCAATAGTTTCAATACCATGTTAAGATAATGAAATGCATTCTGGGATTCATTGTGGAAATACTCTCCAAAGCGTTGTTGTTTCTGTCACCGCTTTATGCAACAGTTGAGCTAGCTATCAAGAGACAACGGCCGGGGAAAAAATATAGAGAGAAAGTCGAGAATAGAAAATTATGGATTTAAAAAATCAGCAATGTATCAACACAAAAGTGGAGCCCAAAAGAGCAAGGCCTAAAAATTAGAAAGCAAAGGAGTTATCAAAATCAGTTAAATGAGATTCCTTTTTCAAATGCAGTTCAAAGTGCAGCCYTTGCTAAAACAAGCAATGTAGCGGGACCAGAGGAGGGTGTAGGTTTATCATCGCCAGCAGCAGCTTTTAGCGGGCCAAGAGAGCCAAGGCCAAGCTGTTCCATCYTGCCAGAAGAAGCAACTTTGACAGAGGAGGATACAGGTTGGCAGGTATCGGCGGATACGACCCKGAACACAAGCCAGGCCAGACAAGCTATCCCCGGGCTGGGRGGGGAGGAAGAGGAGCAGGGCGAGGCTAGAATCGTGACGGCTGAGGAAACAGGTGGAAGTGGYACAGACGGCCTTTTTACCTATCCAACTGACAGGGCATTATGCAACAAGTGTGGGTTCAAAAGTTAAACGGCGCGTTATTGCATGGGGCTCGTGTAAGCCTACTGGCCCATTCCCATGACGAAAGGCAGTGTTTTTCTCGAGTCGTATTACACCGCTACAACCAAGGCTGGAATCAAATGACCACGTACATGGCTGTGTTATTCGGACAAGCTAGATTGCGCGTATTGTGAGCCTTACTGGCTGTTCGGAGATCGGAGTGATCCTTTCTTCTCTGATGCGTGGGTGAATATGGGGTGAGAGATTGGCGCTATCTAATATCCAAAATAGCATGTCATAAGACATCCCAGATTCACACGGGTGCCTGTTTGGTATTTGAGCAAATGGAAGCTCAATGGCACTATTGACGCAGAAATGGAGAGAGGCGTGCYTAACGCAYCWAATTTCTAGCAACAGGTGTTGGAGCGCATAGTTCATGTAACTCTCACACTTGCATCATGTAATTTGGCGTTCAGAGGGCACCGTGAAAAGCTGGGGCAGGCCAACAGTGATACTTCTCTTAGTATAATTGAACTGCTGTCATTTTTACGACCCAGTTCTGAAATAACTTTTATAACGCCCCGCAGGATCCGTTTACTATCCTCAGTCCTCAAATCCAAAATGAGCTGGTTTATATTTTAGCCGAGCTGAGTGAAATGTGACATTCATTCCATATTATTATGGACACCACGCCGGATGTATCCAAAGTAGACCAGTTAAGCCAAGTTTATCGCTACGTGAGAATGATAAGAGATGCAAATAATGTCGCCACAGATCTGACCATCACTGAGTCGTTTTGGGGATTTCTGGAGACTGCTGACACATCAACAGCTGAGCTTCAACATAAAATCCTGGGCAGCATAGAGGATAACGGGCTGGATATTTCAAAATGTCGTGGGCAGGGGTATGATGGAGCTGATAACATGAGCGGGGTGTATTCGGGTGTGCAGGCCAGAATATCTGAAAAAGAGCTGCTTGCTGTTAATGTGCATTGCGCAGCGCACAATCTTAACCTGGCTCTCAACGACTCTGTCAAACAATGTGCCAGAGATTAAACAGTTTTATGATACTGTTGAACTGTTATACACATTCTTCGGGAATAGCATAAAGAGATGGTCAATGTTGAGTGGTATATTTGATTTTGCACCAGAAAAATAAAATGTAACTCTAAAACGACTGTGTCCCACCCGCTGGTCAGAGGTCGGAGTCCCTTTCCGCCCTGAGATACAGATATGTGGACGTAATGAAGGCCCTCACCAAGATGGTGCTTTTAAGTGATAAGAGGGACGATGCAGCAGCATTGAAAAAAGAAAATTGAAAAATTTAGTTTTCTTTTTTTAGTCGTTCTGCAGACTAAGGTTTTAGAACATGTGAACGTTGTCTTCAACATGCTACGGGCCAAAGACGCAGACCTGCACAGGGCAGTCAGCCGACTCAAGGACATGATAGAGGTCCTGTCCGGATTCACAGGGCAGTCAGCCGACTCAACATACATCCTGTCAACGCCCAGGATAGTGGGTTCCACGTATTACTAACATAGTTACCATAACACCCTTTCTAAGACTGTTCTGTATTTTCTTCTTAAAAGACTGCGAGCTCCTAAGGCTCCTGATGCCAACGCTGACATGGGTAGTCATCAGTTCACCTACGCTGTCATGCCACACACAGGTGAGGTATTTTTTTGATCTTTATTGAAGTGTAATGTTAATTTGCCATGTGTAAGAAGATATTGGAAATGTTACTCGGCGCCAAGCTCCATGAAACAATAAAAACACAAAAATCAGCAAACAAGAAATAAACTCGACGGTCATTTCCATTGAGAATAAATTGTGTGACTTTGTTCAGCTCTTTTGAAAGATTGTTGTTACTGTTGGTTGTTATTTTATGCAAATGTGTGCAAATTTGAGATAGTTGACAGTTAGGATAGCCAGAAGATGTGAACGTTGGTTTGGTGTCTCAAACCATTCAAGCTAAAGAGTTACACTTATTGTTGGTGGGTATATATGCAAATGTATGTAGATTTAAGTAGTTATAATTTATAGTGCAGACCAGGGCTAGATAGCTATGCCCAGGACCAGAGCAGTGGTTGTGGTCAGTAGTGTGGTTGTGTGGTCAGTAGGTGTGTGGTTGTGGTCAGTAGTTGGGTCAGTAGTTGTGTGTTGTGGTCAGTAGTTGTGGTTGTGTGGTCGTAGTTGTGGTCAGTAGTTGTGGTTGTGTGGTTGTGGTCAGTAGTTGCGGTCGGTAGTTGTGGTCAGTAGTTGCGCTCGTAGTTGCGGTCGGTAGTTGTGGTCAGTAGTTGTGGTCAGTAGTTGTGTGGTTGTGGTCAGTAGTTGTGGTCAGTAGTTGTGTGGGTGTGGTCAGTAGTTTGTGGTCAGTAGTTGTGGTTGTTGGTCGTAGTTGTGTCAGTAGTTGTGTGGTTGTGGGCGTAGTTGTAGTTGTGTGGTTGTTGTCAGTAGTTGTGGTCGGTAGTTGTGTTGTGGGTCAGTAGTGTGCGGTCGGTAGTTGTGGTCAGTAGTTGTGGTCGGGAGTTGTGTCGGTAGTTGTGGTCAGTAGTTGTGGTCAGTAGTTGCGGTCGGTAGTTGTGGTCGGTAGCGCAGTATCGTACCTTAATCATGACAGGCCCAGGTGCCCAAAAAATATTTCCCAATTTGTTGTAAGGCTGTGTGTTAATATTACTAAGCATTGTAACAACAGAGCAGAACCTAATCTACGGGCACATTTGAAGATGTTACCAGAGAAGTAATATAACCAATACATTTCAGCACCATGGACGCTGTCAGAAATTAACCCGTATAAAGTCGATCAGCACCACGGAAAGCACAAAGCGGTCAAAAAACACCCTATTTATCTGCAAATAATAGGCAATGGCCTATATTATATAACATAAATATATAGATCAATCTCTTGACTGAAAACACAGCTAATGACCAGTACATGCTCGCTGTAGTTATGCACGGCGGCAAAACTGACATACCGGTATTTCACATGATCCGCCTCCCGCAGAGGCCCTGTAGCAGAAACACCAGCCAATCAATGAAGTGGAGCATTCAAATAAGACTGTATACTGCTTAACAGTATACGATGCGTATGTGCTTACTATTATTCTTATAACCTAGTTAAACGTAAGGCTATGATGACAATGACATGTCTCAGCGACCGTGCACCAGATCATGGTTTCCAAAGACAGAACGAACATGCTCGCTGTTTGGGTTTTAGGCTGGGTTTCTGTACAGCACTTGTGAATCAGCTGATGTAAGAAGGGCTTTATAAATACATTTGATTGGTATTCAACGGGTCTTGCACTCTACGAAGTCGTTGACTATGGCATTCAAATCCATGGCCCTGGTGTTTTCAATGGACAGAATGGCCAACCATTCAGTCTCTCCTGTCCCATGCTGCTCCTCGGGTACGATTTAATTATCTTCAGTTTGGAAAAGGAGCGCTCGGCACTGGCTCCCTTTACAGGCAGAGTCATGACAAGGAGCACGCTGTAACTACTTCCCCAAAATGTAGCAGTGACTGAATTGAATCCACAGTGAGCATCTGGCCAGGTCTCTCACTGTGCTTGCTATTTCCTTCTTAAAACAGGCCCTGAAAGAGCATAATTGTCCAGGGAAGCTTGCTGATGTATCGTTGCTGTAATGTTCAGCCAGCCGGCTGGCGGTCTCGTAGAGCGCATCATCATCTGTGTTGGCCAGGGTAGTGGGATGGATGGAGTCAAACAGACTCCATGTTGCCGCAGACTTTTACATTTGTTGACAGCTGGTGGAAACGATGTAAGGTTTGCACGAAGACGTCGACTCTAAAACTACTCTCCCCCATCAGACAGTCGCTCGTTTTCGCATAAGCTCCTCAAAATGACGCCTCGCCTCCTTCTCCGAGTGTCTTCAAATGCGTTCTGAGCTCCCCATTTGGTCGGCAAAGGTCTTTGCAGTGACTTTGCCTTCTGAAAATCCGGTGGGAATCCGGACAGGACCTCTATCATGTCCTCGAGTCGGCTGACTGCCCTGTGAATCCGGACAGGACCTCTATCATGTCCTGAGTCGGCTGACTGCCCTGTGAATCCGGACAGGACCTCTATCATGTCCTCGAGTCGCGGACTGCCCTGTGAATCCGGACAGGACCTCTATCATGTCCTCGAGTCGGCTGACTGCCCTGTGAATCCGGACAGGACTCTATCATGTCCTTGAGTCGGCTGACTGCCCTGTGAATCCGGACAGGACCTCTATCATGTCCTTGAGTCGGCTGACTGCCCTGTGAATCCGGACAGGACCTCTATCATGTCCTTGAGTCGGCTGACTGCCCTGTGAATCCGGACAGGACCTCTATCATGTCCTCGAGTCGGCTGACTGCCCTGTGAATCCGGACAGGACCTCTTCATGTCCTTGAGTCGGCTGACTGCCCTGTGAATCCGGACAGGACCTCTATCATGTCCTCGAGTCGGCTGACTGCCCCTGTGAATCCGGACAGGACTCTATCATGTCCTCGAGTCGGCTGACTGCCCTGTGAACCGGACAGGACCTCTATCATGTCCTCGAGTCGGCTGACTGCCTGTGAATCCGGACAGGACCTCTATCATGTCCTTGAGTCGGCTGACTCCCTGTGAATCCGGACAGGACCCTATCAGGTCCTTGAGTCGGCGACTGCCCTGTGAATCCGGACAGGACCTCTATCATGTCCTGAGTCGGCTGACTGCCCTGTGAATCCGGACAGGACCTCTATCATGTCCTCGAGTCGGCTGACTGCCCTGTGAATCCGGACAGGACTCTATCATGTCCTTGAGTCGCTGACTGCCCTGTGAATCCGGACAGGACCTCTATCATGTCCTCGAGTCGGCTGACTGCCCTGTGAATCCGGACAGGACCTCTACATGTCCCGAGTCGGCTGACTCCCTGTGAATCCGGACAGGCCTCTATCATGTCCTGAGTCGGCTGACTGCCCTGTGAATCCGACGACCTCATCATGTCCTTGAGTCGGCTGACTGCCCTGTGAATCCGGACAGGACCTCTATCATGTCCTTGAGTCGCTGACTGCCCTGTGATCCGGACAGGACCTCTATCATGTCTTGAGTCGGCTGACTGCCCTGTGAATCCGGACAGAGCCTCTATCATGTCCTTGAGTCGGTGACTGCCCTCGTGAATCCGGACAGGACCTCTATCATGTCTTGAGTCGGCTGACTGCCCTGTGAATCCGGACAGGACTCTATCATCGTCCTCGAGCGGCTGACTGCCTGTGAATCCGGACAGGACCTCTATCATGTCCTCGAGTCGGCTATCATGTCCTCGAGTCGCTGACTGCCCCGTGAATCCGGACAGGACCTCTATCATGTCCTCGAGTCGGCGACTGCCCTGTGAACCGGACAGGACCTCTAT
Organism: Salvelinus sp. IW2-2015; assembly: GCF_002910315.2. Classification (NCBI taxonomy): domain Eukaryota; kingdom Metazoa; phylum Chordata; class Actinopteri; order Salmoniformes; family Salmonidae; genus Salvelinus; species Salvelinus sp. IW2-2015. The sequence goes on from NW_019944737.1 coordinate 61,651, forward strand.
CATGCCCTCGAGTCGGCGACTGCCCTGTGAATCCGGACAGGACCTCTATCATGTCCTCGAGTCGGCTGACTGCCCTGTGAATCCGGACAGGACCTCTATCATGTCCTCGAGTCGGCTACTGCCCTGTGGATCCGGACAGGACCTCTATCATGTCCTCGAGTCGGCTGACTGCCCTGTGAATCCGGACAGGACCTCTATCATGTCCTCGAGTCGGCTGACTGCCCTGTGAATCCGGACAGGACCTCTACATGTCCTCGAGTCGGCTGACTGCCCTGTGAATCCGGACAGGACCTCTATCATGTCCTCGAGTCGGCTGACTGCCCTGTGAATCCGGACAGGACCTCTATCATGTCCTCGATCGCTGACTGCCCTGTGAATCCGGACAGGACCTCTATCATGTCCTCGAGTCGGCTGACTGCCCTGTGGAATCCGGACAGGACCTCATCATGTCCTCGAGTCGGCTGACTGCCCTGTGAATCCGGACAGGACCTCTATCATGTCCTCGAGTCGGCTGACTGCCTGTGAATCCGGACAGGACCTCTATCATGTCCTCGAGTCGGCTGACTGCCCTGTGAATCCGGACAGGACCTCTATCATGTCCTCGAGTCGGCTGACTGCCCTGTGAATCCGGACAGGACCTCTATCATGTCCTCGAGTCGGCTGACTGCCCTGTGAATCCGGACAGGACCTCTATCATGTCCTCGAGTCCGCTGACTGCCCTGTGAATCCGGACAGGACCTCTACTCATGTCCTCGAGTCGGCTGACTGCCCTGTGAATCCGGACAGGAACCTCATCATGTCCTTGAGTCGGCTGACTGCCCTGTGAATCCGGACACGGACCTCTATCATGTCTCGAGTCGGCTGACTGCCCTGTGAATCCGGACAGGACCTCTATCATGTCCCTGAGTCGGCTGACTGCCCTGTGAATCCGGACAGGACCTCTATCATGTCCTCGAGTCGGCTGACTGCCCTGTGATCCGGACAGGACCTCTATCATGTCTTCGAGTCGGCTGACTGCCCTGTGAATCCGGACAGGACCTCTATCATGTCCTGAGTCGGCTGACTGCCCTGTGAATCCGGACAGGACTCTATCATGTCCTTGAGTCGGCTGACTGCCCTGTGAACCGGACAGGACCTCTATCATGTCCTTGAGTCGGCTGACTGCCCTGTGAATCCGGACAGGACCTCTATCATGTCCTTGAGTCGGCGACTGCCCTGTGATCCGGACAGGACCTCTATCATGTCTTGAGTCGGCTGACTGCCCGTGTATCCGGACAGGACCTCTATCATGTCCTTGAGTCGGCTGACTGCCCTGTGAATCCGGACAGACCCTAATCATGTCCTT
>NW_019944737.1:66645-69695 GCF_002910315.2 Salvelinus sp. IW2-2015
AAATAAAATACTGTCTCTATGCACACTTGCAGGGATATTCTATTTCTGTTCTTATTTCAGATTTGATTAGTAGAGAAGTAAAAGTTAAATTTCATACACTAACTTTTTGTCTTAGTTGGAAAAATGGTCAAAATGGCAGTTTGCATAAATTGAGGCAAAGTTGATGTGGTTAATAAAACAGCTGTATCGTTCGATCTCTACAAGATATTTCTGTTCCGATTCCAGATTTGAATAGCAGAGAAGTAGACCAATGTGTCACACCTCAAAGGTTTTGTCTAACTTGTTGGGAAAGTGGTCAATATAGCTGATTTATGTCCAAAGTGACATTGTTTAACAGTGAATGTTGGAAGTCATGATGTCACAATGGGGAGCTTTAGAAAGTCCCGTTAAAGTGCAAGATGGACGAAAAGACAAATTAAATGGAAAGACAAAATGGACGAAAAGACAAATTAAATGGAAAGACAAAATGGACGAAAAGACAAATTAAATGGAAAAGTATCAATTGTATCAAAAGGTTGTATGCAAGCACACTATTCCAGACCAGTCTGCACACTATTCCAGACCAGTCTGCACACTATTCCAGACCAGTCTGCACACTATTCCAGACCAGTCTGCACACTCGGCTCATAATGCCTTCATAAGCACTGCATAAATGTGTTACATAGCATCTATAACGGTTTCATTAATGTGTCATCGCCACTGTGGAATATGATAAAAACGTGCTTATAAAGGGTGACGTGTTCTCTAAAGTGACGTAATGAGTGTGGAAGGTCTGGTACACCAACGCAATCAGACTTGGCTTCATTAGTAACGGTTGAGGTTTAAATCTAATTTTACAGGAGATGAATTGGGAAAATGGGAAGGTTTTTAGCCATAATGACTTTTGTAGTGTTGATTGACAAATACTTTACTCAGTAAGGTCTCTCCCACTAAGACTAACTCTGATTGGTTGATAACCCAGGCTGATGTGTGTTCAACTAGCCTGTAGACTACGTTACACCAAGAATCACCTTGATGAAAGCCCCAACCTACAGAAACACCTTGATGAAAACCCCCAACCTACAGAAACACCTTGATGAAAACCCCCACCTACAGAACACCTTGATGAAAACCCCAACTACAGAAACACCTTGATGAAAGCACCCCAACCTACAGAAACACCTTGATGAAAACCCCCAACCTACAGAAACACCTTGTGAAGCCCCACTACAGAACACCTTGATGAAAGCCCCAACCTACAGAAACACCTTGATGAAAGCCCCCAACCTACAGAAACCCTTGACTTGAAAACCCCCACCTACAGCAACACTAAATGGGATAAAAAGGGTCCGATCCTTGAGGGTTTTAATATTTTTATTCCTAAATGTCTGTATATGGGATACATATCCAAAGAAAACGGAATTTGTGGAAAAAAATAAAAAGTAGGCAGAAAAATGAAATCTGATTTTTTTAAAGGCCCTACCAACATGTTCTGCTGTGCATAACTGCACTTGTGTCAACCTGAAGCACAGCATTTTGGGGGAAGTTGAGGTCAAGTCCAATATTGACTATAACACCAAAGGGGAAAGAGGTTGGCCTTTCTAGAAATGTTTTAGCAGAAGCTTTTATCCAACAGCAACTTAGTCATGCATGAGTAAATGTTTACGCATGGGTGGTCCCGAAATTAAAAACCAATTCCTGTCGTTGCAATGCTGTACCAAATGCATGAAAGGCTAAATCCTTAATGAAGCACAGATTTAAAGAACCCTTTATAAAGCATGACAGTTACAGTTGATCTGTAAACACATTTAATGTAGTGTTTATGAAGGCGTTAAGCTGCATGTAATATAAAGCGGGAAATAAGTAATAAATGAAGGATTTATATTACTTTAAAAACAGCTCTCAATATTCCTTTGCGTCACACAGCACTCAAAGCAAGCAGTTCAAAATTATATCAAACATTTATTACATGGTACATAAAAAGGGGATTTCTCTTGCATAGAACATATATCATGGACAGTTAAAAAACAAAATGGCCCCATTCAGTACTAGCTCTGTGTTGCAGCTACTTGCTTGTTTTACCGAGCAGCTACTGGATTGAAAAGCAAAAAATATAATACACATTTGTTTCCTGCATAAAAACGGACAATATTCTTCTTCTGTCTGGCACGGTTTCTGGTCCCTCTCCCACGGCAACGTCTGTGGGGCTGGAACACGGGAGGATTCATAATCATTACAAATCACATGACGCAGGCAAAGTTGAAGGACAAACTATCAAAAAAGCGTCTACCATCATTGGTCTCTTGTACTGGTTATTTTCTGCTGAGGAGTTTACTTCTCCTTCCTGCTCGTCTCTGAGGGACTTCCTTTTTTCTCCACTGTTTCCTTTATGTATTTTGGCTTCATCGTCTCTCTGGAGCGGGCCTTCTTTACCTGACGAGGATGAGATGGGAGGCGTGCTCATGTTTTTAACTGTACAGTTAAAGTAGCTGGGGAGACAATCCCAACTCACCTCTTTTCCCCCTTTATAATCATGGTCGTCTCTTTCTTCACTGTCATCTTTGTTTTGGGAGATATGGCATCTAGACGACGAGAAGAGATCAACCCAATGACTTGGACTGGTACTACTGATGCATTCTATACCGTCAGTCAGTTTCTTAGGAATGGCATGGCCTTGTTCACCACTAACAAGAGTAAGAGACTGTTGGGATTGTGGAAGGGTTCTGCTCTGCTAGTGCCTCACCTTTAGGAGCCATGGAACCTGGGTCTCCTGAAACCAGACAAAACAATCACATTACATGAGCTGCCTAAAAGGCAGGTGTGTGTGTGTGTGTGTGCTCACCTTGAACCACATAGTTCTGCCGTTGTGATCTTTTACAGACTTCATCCCCTTCACATAGTAACACTGGAGCCACGCTTTAAAAGTCAGTGTAGTCCATTTTCTCTGGGTCGTAACTTTACACCTAATAACACAAAACATGAATTAAATATAGCCTTATTCTCTGGGTCGTAACCGTTAATAAAATATAGCCTTATTCTGGGTCGTACCGTTAATAAAATATAGCCTTAAC
>NW_019944737.1:72640-73743 GCF_002910315.2 Salvelinus sp. IW2-2015
AAAAAAGGGACGTTTCTTTTTTTTGCTGAGTTTATATATTGTCTGTAACTACTACATCTGCCCATCTCATTGATATCAAATGATTAGAGATACACATTGTTTTCACCACCCAACAATACATCATGGTCATGTGAGGTGAAATGTGTATATTTTGGGATGTGAACACTCAGTGTGTTTGACCCGACGAAGATCCGTTTGGGATTGAAACGTTGTCAATAAAGCAGGGAATTGTGGGGCTTTAATAGTGCGAGGGCCTTCTTGTTCTTTACTAGTATTGTATTCCAACAATATAGTTCATATCACGAACCAACATTAAACAAAAACAGCGAGGAAGCATAAGCTTTACCACCTAATAAAGGGCATTATACAGAGGGAACACCAGTGTTTCCTCTGGAAATGTTATTAGCCGTGGCGGTCAGCACTGGTGACTTCATAAAAGGACATTCTTCCCCCAAAAATGTTTGGGGGGGGTTGGGGGCCCCCTAAAGCTCATACCCCCCCCCCCCAGATAGTATATTAACACGTCATAAGCCATGGCAAAAAAACACTGAATTACAGTAAATTAGCTTTGAAAACCGCAAACTGTCTGTGAATAACATGACATAAGCTATAAATCTGCCCCCCCAAAAAGATCCCGCAGCTGAATCTAGTTGCAGATCCTGCTGTAGAGAATAGGCTGTTATACATGAATCTAGTTGCAGATCCCTGCTGTAGAGAATAGGCTGTTATACATGATCTAGTTCAGATCCCTGCTGTAGAGAATAGGGTGTTATACATGAATCTAGTTGCAGATCCCTGCTGTAGAGAATAGGCTGTTATACATGAATCTAGTTGCAGATCCCTGCTGTAGAGAATAGGGTGTTACACATGAATCTAGTTGCAGATCCCTGCTGTAGAGAATAGGGTGTTACACATGAATCTAGTTTCAGATCCCTGCTGTAGAGAATAGGCTGTTATACATGAATCTAGTTGCAGATCCCTGCTGTAGAGAATAGGCTGTTATACATGAATCTAGTTGCAGATCCCTGCTGTAGAGAATAGGGTGTTACACATGAATCTAGTTGCAGATCCCTGCTGTAGAGAATAGGCTGTTATACATGAAT
>NW_019944738.1:0-9263 GCF_002910315.2 Salvelinus sp. IW2-2015
ATCAAACGTTAGCTCATCATAATTCAACAAAAAAAAGACACCAAAAAAAACCCAAAAAAAAAAAACAGCATCTTGGTCCTGACCAGAGGGACAGGGCCTAGCCAGCACAGTCTGTCTGACCAGAGTAGGACAGGGCTATGCCAGCAGCATCTGGACCAGAGTAGGAACATGGGCTATGCCAGCAGCAGTCTGTCTGGACAGAGTAGGAAAGGGCTATGCCAGCAGCAAGTCTGGACCAGAGTAGAAACGGGCATTATGTCCACGCAGACTGTCTGACCAGAGTAGAACAGGCGCTATGCCAGCAGCATTGCGACTAGATAGAACAGGGCTATGCCGCAGCAGTCTTCTAGACACCTAGCAAGATAGGGCACACGCTTGCCAGCAGCGCGTCTGGTCTGGACCAGATAGAAACAGTGCGCGTATGCCCACAGCAGTCTGCCAGAGTAGAACAGGGGCTATGCGCAGCAGTCTGACCAGATAACGGAACAGCCTATCCAAGCAGCAGTCTGTCAGAGTAGGAACAGGGGCTTATCCAGCCAGTCGGACCATAGTAGCGAACAGGCTATGCAGCAGCCAGTCTGACCAGAGTAGGAACAGGGGGCTATCAGCAGCAGTCTGACCAGATAGGAACAGGCATATGCCAGCACAGCTGACCAGAGTAGGGACAGGGGCTATCCAGACAGTCAGTCTGAACAGAGTAGGAACCAGCTATGCCACACAGTCTACCATGAGTAGGGAACAGGCTATGCCAGCAGCAGTCTGGTCGACCAGATAGGACAGACGCTATGCCAGCAGCGTCTGGTCTGGACCAGATAGGAACAGGGGGCTGCCGCAGCAGTCTGGTCTGACCAGATAGAAACAAGGCTATGCACAGTCACAAGTTTGACCCAAGCAGCGGAACATGGGCTATGCCAGCAGCAGTCTTCTGGACCAGAGTAGGAACAGGGGCATATGCCACCAGCAGTCGACCGAGTAGGAACAGGGGCCTATCCAGGCAGCAGCTTCTGCGACCAAGATATGGAACCAGGGGCTATAGCCGCAGCAGTCTTCTGACAGGTAGGAACAGTGCTATGCCAGCAGCAGTCTGGTCGGCCCAGAGTAGGAATCAGGGGCTATGCCAGCGCAGTCGGTCTTGGCACCAAGTGGAAAGGGCCTATCAGCAAGCAGTCTGGTCCAGAAGTAGGAAACATGGCTATGCCCAGCAGCAGTCTGAACCAGATAGGGACAGGCTATGCCAGCAGCTATCTGGTCAGAAATTAGAACAGAGGGCATGCCAGCACAGTCATAACTCGAGAGAAACAGGGGGCTATCCAGCACAGTCATGACCAGAGCGGAGAACAACAGGGGCTATGCCAGCAGCAGTCTGACCAGATAGTAACACGCATCCAACAGCAGTCTGTCTGACCAGAGTAGGGAACAGGGCTATGCCGCGCATTGGACCAGTAGGGAACAGGCATGCCAGCAGCAGTTGACCAGTATAGGGAAAGGGGGCTATGCAGCAGCAGTCTGACAGAGTAGAACAGGGCTTATGCAGCAGCATTGGTTGACCAGGTCAGGGAACAGGGCATATCTCAACAGCAGTCTGCGACCAAGAGTAAGGAACAGGGGCTATGCCAGCAGCATGTTATACCAGAGTAGAACATGGCACTAAGCACACAGTCTTCTGGGCTGTACCAGGATAGAACAGGCTATGCCACATTGCATCCTGGACAGAGTAGGGACAGGAGCTATACCAGCAATCAGTCTATCTTGGACCAGGTAGGGAAACGGCTACCACACAGTCTGTCTTGTACCGTAGTAGGGAACAGTGCTATGCCACGCTAGCAGCTCGAGACCAGAATAGAACACAGGCCTTGCCAGCAGCAGTCTGACCAGTGAGTAGGAAACAGGCTATGCCAGCATGGCAGTCTGCGACCAGAGATAGGAACAGGCTTGCCAGCAGCAGTCTGTCTGACCAGATAGGAAACAAGTGTCCTAATGCCAAGCAGCAGTTCTGACTCAATAGGAACAGGGCTATTCCAGCCAGCAGTCTGGACCAGATAGAACAGGGCTATGCCAGCAGCAGTCTGGACCAGATAGGAACAGGGCTATGCAGCTACGTCTTCTGACCGAGAGAACAGGGCTATGCCAGCCACAGTCTGACCAGATAGAACAGGGCTTGCGCAGCGTCTGTACTGGACCAGATGAACAGGGCATCCAGCAGCAGTCTGGTCTGACCAGAGTACGAACAGGGCACATGCCAGCAAGCAGTCTGTCTTGCCAGAGTAGAACAGGGCTTGCCAGGCGCATCTGTCTGGACATAATTAAGGAACAGGTCTTATGCAGCAGCAGCTTCTGACAGAGTAGAACAGGTCTATGCCAGCAGCAGTTGGTGACCAATAAGAGGAACAGGGGCTATTCCACAGCATGTCTGTACTTACCCAGATGCATAGGAAGGCCATGCCAGCAGCAGTCTGTCGGACCAGAGTAGGTAACGAGGCGGCTATCCATCAGCCATCTGTACCAGAATAAACAGGGCATGCCAGCCAGCAGCTGGTCATAACCAGATAGGAACAGTGCTATGCCAGTCAGCAGTCTGAACCTATCGAGTCAAGAAACAGGGGACTCATGCCACATTCCATCTTGAACCAGAGTAGGAACCAACTATGCCAGCAGCCAGTTGCCAGAAGTAGAACAGGGCTATCCAGACACATCTGTCTGGACCAGAGTAGTGGAACAGGCTCCAGCATCAGTCTGGCTACCTTTTAGGTCGCTCGGAGGTTGAAGGGTCCTCGAGATGTAAGCACTAGCGTCCCTCCCCACACAAGCTATACCGGTAATGCCATAACCACAGTAGCCCTCCAAGTTTCCACTACGAAACTACCTTCTCTTGCCCTGTAGCGACTGCTTATTCATTTATCACAACTCTGAGGAGGACTGACAACAGAGGCATCAGACACAAACTAAAAACACAGACTTCAAAGGTCATCGTTGGGGCAGTTTTTTGCCCTTTAAAACCCCATCCCCCCCAATTTTTTATGGAATAGGGGAGGAGTTTTTTAGCAAGCAGCTGCTTACTCCATCTGAACCCCAAAATATAAAGCTTGTTTTGTACTCCTTCTTCGATAAACACTAACAGTAAAATGCTAAACAAACACTGTATACCTGCGACAAACATGTTAAACCCAAATAAACAGTTAAAAACATGGATTAAACTGTAAACATGGCCTAACCTATAAAACATGGCTTAAACCTAATAAACATGGCTAAACTATAAAACATGGCAAAACCTATTAAACATAGGTGGTCCAAAACCTTTATAAAATCATGGCAACCAATATCAACAATCGGCTAAACTCATAAACTGACGGCTACCATATTAAATCCAATGGCTAAACCTATAAACATGTTAAAACATGAGTTTTAAACCAGTATAACATGTTTACAAATAACTATAAACATGCGTTAAAATCTGGTTATACCAACTATAACATGGTTAAAATGCATGGTTAAACCTAATAAACATTTAAACTATAACATGTTAAAACATCGTTACAACTAATACATGTACATGGTTACAACTATAAACATGGTTACAACTATAAACATGGTTACAACTATAAACATGGTTACAACTATAAACATGGTTAAAACATGGTTACAACTATAAACATGGTTACAACTATAACATTTCTCCAAAACAGTGGCAGGGAGTCGACTTTGTTATTGTTTCAACAGTGGATTGCACATTTAACTTCCTAACATAACAACTATTACGAGGCCTCTGTGTGATGTTACTATGCTAAAACAGGCCCTGCTAAGGGAACAGAGTTGGAGATGAAGGGGCCTGGTCCAGACATCTGGTTGGCCTCATGTTTTTAAATAGGTGTCCATTTAGATTCACCTGCCATCTCGTTGCCAGAAACGACCACACTGAAAATTAACCTTTGGGTTTTATTGTGTTCTATCTTTCATCAGATCAGACTGACCTCCATGGCAGCATTGACAGCCGTGTCTGCCCCCAGACTGAAGTCTGTCCCGGGTACGTTGTTACTGATGGTGGCAGGGATCACCACCATGGGGATACACAACTCGTCAAAACTACTYCGAGCATCATATAACTCCAGCACGCCCTCGTACGCCTGTAGAGAYKACACACACACAGGGGTTAGTAAATCGTTGTCCTACAGTATGTTACATATACAGTACACACACACACCATGGGGATACACAACTCGTCAAAACTACTACGAGCATCATATAACTCCAGCACGCCCTCGTACGCCTGTAGAGAGAACACACCATCAGATGGAGGCCATTAGCAGTGACTGTCTAACACAGTATTATTTCAGAAATTATCCAATACCCATCAACACAGTCACATTGTTTAGACTTTCTAACAGCTAATGACATGAACTTTAACATGAAATAGTACATTATATCGTAGAAAGATCAAATAACAGAACATATGTGACAAAAACAACATTTTGAGGAGGGAGGCCATATAAAATSTATTATCTGATGCAGCACGCCCGCCATGTACGCCATTAAGGAATACTAACACCAATCTCAATAGAACGTTCTGTCTGTCTGTAACTGGTACCTCAAATCCCCCAACGATCAGCAGTGCCTGGATTTTATGCTTGTTGATGGTGTCCACGATCTTCTGCATGCAGGTACTGGGAAGGGTTCTGTAGAACACAAAGAACCCCCACACCAAACACAATTCAGGAGGACATCTTCCTAATTTAAAAAAAGGGCACACCAATAACCACATTGAGTACAAACTAATCAACTGCTTTCCCCCCCTAGTCATCATTGTAAACAAACCGTTTAGTCCCCAGAAGAGATCCACCCTGGCCAGTCCATCCAGCCACACCATGCCACTCCATCTCTGTCACCTGGTAGAGGAAAAACACACGTCAGTCAATCAATATCGTTATTGTCCCCATTTGAAAATGTGCAGTCAGGATTATAATCAGTCAGTTCTCTCTGTCTGAGATGGCACCCTAGTTTAGACTGAGTGTCTGAGATTATCCCCACATGGATTATCACAATGTCATTTTGAATTCCGTAAAGGGAGTGTGAAAGAAGTGAACAAAATTATTGCTGTCTACCATTAATGACAAGCCACCTTGTTCTGAAAGATTAGAGGATAATAGCAGACGATATTGCCGCTCCTATTTGCCACATCTTCAATTTAAGCCTACTAGAGWGTGTGTGCCCTCAGGCCTGGAGGGAAGCTAAAGTCATTCTGCTACCTAAGAATAGAAAAAGCCCCCTTTACTGGCTCAAARAGCCGACCAACCAGCCTGTTACCAATCCTTCGTAAACTTCTGGAAAAAATTGTGTTCGACCAGATAAAATGCTATTTCACAGTAAACAAATTGACAACAGACTTTCAACACGCTTCTAGAGAAGGACATTCAACAAGCATAGCACTTACACAAATGASTGATGATTGGCTGAGAGAAATTGATGYTAAAATGATTGTGGGGGGCTGTTTTGTTAGACTTCAATGCGGCTTTTGACATTATCGATCATTGTCTGCTGCTYGAAAAACGTGTGTGTTATGGCTTTACACACCCTGCTATATTGTGGATAAAGAGTTACCTGTCTAACAGAACACAGAGGGTGTTCTTTAACCTCTTGACGCTAGGGGTCAGTTTTTTAAATTTTTGAATTTAAAAAAAATAACGTTCCCAAGGAAACGGACTATTCTCAGGTCCAGATCGTAGAATAATGCAATTTTACAGATTAGGATAGAAAACACTCCAAGTTTCCAAAAACGGTCAAAATATTGTCTGTGAGTATAACAGAACTGATTTAGCAGCGAAAACCTGAGAAAATCTAACCCGGAAGTGTGTTTTATTTTATTTGTTTTTAAATCTGTCTTTCTTCCTTTAAAGGGGTATCAACCAGATTCTTTTCCAATGGCTTCTTCAGTGTGTGACAGGCTTTAGACATAGTTTCAGGCTTTTATTTGAAAAATGAGCGAAGATTTTTCAAAAGTAGTCAGGTGTCCTCTGATTAGTTCCTGCGCCGAGAGGGTAGCTCTCCATGTTCCTTTTTATCTCTTATTGAATAGGTTTACGGTCCGGTTGAAATATTATCGATTATGTTTGTTTAAAAACAACTGACGATTGATTATAAAACATTTGACATGTTTCTACGAACATTACGGATACTTTTTGGAATTTTCGTCGAACGGAACGAGGCTTTGTGTTTTTGCACATAAACGCGCAGCCCAAATTGCGTTTTTTTGTTATAAAGTAATATTATCGAACAAAAATAACATTTTTGTGTAACTGGGAAGTCTCGTGAGTGCAAAACTCAGAAGATTATCAAAGGTAAGTGATTAATTAGATTGCTTTTCTGACTTTCGTGACCATGCTAATTTGGGGCAAGCTGTTGTAGCATTGATTGATACACTCACAAAAGCTTGGATTGCTTTCGCTGCAAAGCATATTTTCAAAATCTGACACAATAGGTGGATTAACAACAAGCTAAGCTGTGTTTTGGTATATTTCACTTGTGATTGCATGATTATAAATATTGTTAGTAATATTTTGCGCCCTGCAATTCAGCGGTTGTTTAGGAAAATGATCCCGCTAAAGGGATCCGTAGCGCAGAGAAGTTAATGGAAGCCTCTCCAACATTATCCAGGTAGAATCAGGAATTCCCCAGGGCAGCTGATTAGGCCCCTTGCTTTTTCAAACTTTACTAACGACATACCACTGGCTTTGAGTAAAGCCAGTGTGTCTATGTATGCGGATGACTCAACACTATACATGTCAGCTACTACAGCGACTGAAATGACTGTAACACTTAACAAAGAGTTGAAGTTAGTTTGTGTTGGAGCCTATTTCTTCCTATTTAAGAAATGAGAGGTAGTCCTTCCTGTTAGACAGACAACATTATGCTATAGGCTGGTATATATAGGCTGCTATATCCATCCCACTACTATATAATTATGCTGAATCAATCTACTGTCTCTCTCTCTCTCCATCCATCCATCCATCCATCCATCCATCCATCCATCCATCCATAGCATGTTTAGTGTTGTATACTAAAGAGACTATATCCTCACCGCTCCATTGGCCAGCCCCTCGAAGCCGTCGTTGACAGAGTAGACCTTGTGACCGTAGGCCAGCGCCACCCTGACAGCCGAGCGCACCGCTGCATTCATCCCTGCTGCTGGAGCGCCCACATTCAGCACCGCCAGCGTGTGGCCGCTCTGAAGAAACATGAGACAGTCTACAGCCATGGGAGTAATGTCTCACAGTCAATATTAGGGCTTCCCGAGTGGCTCAGCGTTCTAAGGCACTGCATCTCAGTGCAAGAGACGTCACTACAGTCCCCGGTTCAAATCCAGGCTGTATCACARCCGTCCGCACAATTGGCCCCAGGTCGTCCAGGTTTGGCCGGGGATAGGCCGTCATTGTAAATAGGAATTTGTGCTTAACTGACTTGCCTAGTTAAATAAAGGTTGAATACATTACCTTGGTAACAGCAGGCTTCTGAAAGGCTAGCAGTTTGTACATGTTCCAGTTGTTCTCGAAGCTCCTAAACAAAGAATAAATAATATTCAGAAAACATATATCAAATGTTCTTAATATCACATTCATTATATCAAATGTACATACATACTCCATAATGCACTACCATTCAACAGTTTGGGGTCACTTAGAAATGTCTTTGTTATTTAAAAGAAAAGCACATTTTTTGTCCTTTAAAATTACATCAAATTGATCAGAAATACAGTGTAGACATTGTTAATGTTGTAAATGACTATTGTAGCTGGAAACGGCTGATTTTTTATGGAATATCTACATAGGCGTACAGAGGCCCATTATCAGCAACCATCACTCCTGTGTTTCAATGGCACGTTGTGTTAGCTAATCCAAGTTTATCATTTTAAAAGGCTAATTGATCATTAGAAAACCCTTTTGAAATTATGCTATGTGGAGTACAGCAGGTCAGCCACCAGGGGGAGACTCGTCAAGGCCTGGTGACAGACGGAGTATACATCACTAAGCGATGGCTCCATCTGCTGGACGTGCCAGGTCTCGACGGCTCTCCACCCAGGACTAATTGGGGCTGATTGGGCAGTTTGTGAGTAATCAAGGGCTGATTGCTCACCAGCTGTACAAGCCCCATAAAGCTGCCAGAAGGGCATCACACAGGGGAAGACTGGGGGACGTGAGGTGACTTCCATGTAGTTGGAGACAGTAACCGAAGCTAAGAAGAGAGAGTTGAGTTTGTGTGCCCGACCGGATACAGCAAGACCCAGAAGACGGTGTCCCGGAGCCCAGAAGACGGTGTCCCAGAGCCCAGAAGACGGTGTCCCAGAGCCCAGAAGACGGTATCCCAGAGCCCAGAAGACGGTATCCCAGAGAGGGTCTCATTGGGGAGACCTATCCTTTTAATTTATTATTTAATAAACACCCTTGACACCGAGCTAATCCTACTCTGTGTAAATGTCTTGACCAACCCCCCTGGTCTGCCACAGTCAGCACAGCTGAAAACTGTTGTCCTGATTAAATAAGCAATATAACTGGCCTTCTTCAGACTAGTTGAGTATCTGGGGCATCAGCATTTGTGGATTCGATTACAGGCTCAAAATGGCCAGAAACAAAGTACTTTCTCTGAAACTCGTCTGTCTATTCTATGCGAGAAATTGCGAAGATCTCGTACAACGCTGTGTACTACTCCCTTCACAGAACAGCTCAAACTGTCTCTAACCAGAATAGAAAGAGGAGTGGGATGCCACAGTGCACAACTGAGCAAGAGGACAAGTACATGAGAGTGTCTAGTTTGAGAAACAAGACGTCTCACAAGTCCTCAACTGGCAGCTTCATTAAATAGTTCCAGAAAATCACCAGTCAACGTCAACAGTGAAGAGACGACTCCGGGATGCTGGCCTTCTAGGCAGGGTTGCAAAGACTGGCCAATAAATTAAAAAAAGACAAAGATGGGCAAAAGGACACTGGACAGAGGAGCTCTYCCTAGAAMGRCATTATACTGGAGTTGCCTCTTCACTGTTGACYTTGAYACTGGTGTGTGTATGGGCTGTATCTATCTTAGTCTAATATATATATTTACAGTACCAGTCAAAAGTTTGGACACACCTTCTCATTCCAGTGTTTTCCTTTACTTGTACTATTTTCTACATTGTAGAATAATGGTGAAGACATCAAAACTATGAAATAACACATTATTATGCAGTAACCAAAAAAGTGTTCAACAAATCAAAATATATTTTATATTTGAGATTCTTCAAA